>NC_092335.1:589110384-589417019 GCF_046630445.1 Rutidosis leptorrhynchoides | reverse complement strand
AACTCCTAACCTCGGTAGGATTCGTAGGTGGTTCCCATCTCATAATTGCCTCTATTTTAACCGGATCAACACAAATACCCTTCTTGTTAATGACATGACCCAAAAATTGAACTTCACGAAGCCAAAACTCACACTTAGAGAACTTAGCAAACAATCTTTCTCTTCTTAAAGTCTCTAATACTTGTCTTAGATGTACCGCATGTTCCTCTTCACTCCTAGAATATACCAAAATATCATCAATAAATACAATTACGAACCTATCAAGCATCGGTCGACAAACTCTATTCATCAAATCCATAAATGCGGCCGGTGCATTCGTTAACCCAAACGGCATAACCACAAACTCATAATGACCATACCTCGTTCGAAAAGCCGTTTTAGGGACGTCTTCTTCCCTCACTTTCAATTGATGGTAACCCGACCTTAAATCTATCTTTGAAAAGAAACTTGCACCTTGTAATTGATCAAACAAGTCGTCTATCCTTGGCAACGGATACTTATTCTTAATCGTGACTTTATTCAATTCTCGATAATCAATACACATTCTCATAGTTCCATCCTTCTTTTTCACAAATAAAACCGGAGCTCCCCAAGGTGAGCTACTAGGACGTATAAAACCTTTATCTATCAAATCTTGCAATTGAGTCATCATTTCTCTCATTTCCGATGGGGCTAATCGATATGGAGCTTTGGCAATTGGCGTGGCCCCGGGTATCAAATCTATTCTAAACTCTACCTCACGCTCGGGAGGTACACCGGGCAATTCACTTGGAAACACATCCGGAAACTCGTTAACTATCGGTACATCATCTAAATCAACAATCTTTTTCGAATTATCCACAACATGTGCCAAAAACGCACAACACCCGTGAGACAAAAACCTTTTAGCCTTAGCATACGTGCATATAGGAATAGCACGCCTAGCTCTTTCCCCATAAATCCATATAACCTTCCCACTAGGTGATTGAACTAACACAATTTTCTTACGACACAAAATTATTCCTTCATTGTCGTCTAGCCAATCCATGCCCACTATTACTTGAAATTCCCCCATATGCATGGGTATTAAATCAATGACAAACTTTTCATCATCCAAAATAATTTCACACCCCTTAATGATACTATACACCATCACAGTCTTATTATCCGCTATTTCAACCTCTAATGGGTGTTCTAACATACTTGGGGTCATATTAAAATGCTTACAAAAAGAATATGATACAAACGACCGCGTAGCACCGGAATCAAACAAAACATGCGCAGGTAAAGAGTTTACAATAAAGGTACCTGACACCACATTTTGGGACTCCTTCGCTTCGAGTGCGGTAATCTGATGAGCTCGGGCCCTTGGTCGGCTATCACTAGTCTTCGGTTCCGTCTTAACCTCCTTCTTAACATTACCACTAGCCAAATCCTTCTTGTATTCCGGACATTCGGCTTGAAAATGACCCTTCTCAAAACAATAATAACATTGCTTACCTTTCTTAGGACATTCGGCGGCCCTATGTCCCGGCTTACCGCAAGAGTAACAATCGGTAGTACCCGCTTTACATTCACCCGTATGATTCTTACCACACCTAGTACACAACTTGGCTTCTTTCCCACCGCTTTTACCCGACACAAAACCCCCTTTTGACTTGTGCGGGGATTCGGAACCAAACTTACCCTTTTTCGGACTAACATTTTGCATCGACTTAGAGTCTTGATCTAACTTTCGCTTAAACGCCGCCTTCTTCCTAAGTTCGTGTTCTCTAACAAGTGCTCGATTCATCATCTCGGCTAAAGTCTTATAAGTACTCTTATCGATAAACTCACTTATTTCGGGATTCAACTTTTCATGATAATGATCCATCATCAACTTGGGACTTGACACAAAGTCCGGACAAAAACGAGACTTGTCATTAAACTCGGCATTAAATTCGGTCACCGACTTACTTCCATGCTCTATATTCATAAACTCGGATTTCAACCTACTAACCTCGGCGGGTGGAGCAAATTGAGTCATAAACATTTCACGGAACTTGTCCCATGAGAAACTTGTAGCCACGTCTCGCCCATGAGATTTAACTATGAAATTCCACCACTCGTAACCACTACCCTTCATTTGATGAGCCGCATAAATTACCTTCAAATGTTCGGGGCATTCACACAACATGAAAGTTTCTTCAATCTCATCAATCCATCTTTGACTAACAATAGGGTCAACCTTACCATGAAACTCGGGAGGATGGCAATTTGCGAAGTTCTTATATTCAAAACGGTCATCCTTTCTCTTAGGGGCTTCTACCTCTTCTTGCCTTACTCCACTTCCCCCTTCACCTCTTAAGGTAGGGTTATTAGCAACAAAAGTCTTTAACTTCTCATCTAATTGATCATTGATCAACGTCTTAATCTTCTCTAACAAAGTTGGAGTATAACGTATCAAGGCTTGCCCTATTTGCCCCGAAATGTCATTTGGCATGTTAACTTCTTCCGATTCGTTGTGAGAGTCTTCTATAGACTCCGTGGATGGGGTGCGGACGTACTCATCATCCTCATCTTGACCTCGGTTTGGTGATACAATAGCCATACTGAAAATCACAATCAACCCATTAGTTCAAATACCGGTAACACCATTATTCAACAAAATCAAACCATTCGAAAGAATTCCTAACTCGTTTCACCATAACTATAGTAGGCGTTCATGTGTACTAAAATGAAGTAATAACAATGGCCTGTTGTTATTACACCATTCATTACACATTAAGTCCACTATAACATCATGGCTAACGAGTATCAAACTCCTTTCATAAACCAATCATTATACTACGGGTCTAGTCGATGACTCTACCCTATGGAGCATGGCACAACTATACGACTATAACACTTATGCAAGTCCTAAACCGCTTATCCTTTCACAACAATGGTTTAAGCCTAGATAATCCCTATCGTGGATTATCCAAGTCCCTTAAACCACAGCTCTGATACCAACTTTTAACGCCTTGAATCGAGTAAAATTTTTTTTTTTTTTTTTTTTAAATTCAAGTCACTGGCCGGACAAGGCTTATGCCGCGGCGCGGCAAGCCTTGTCGCGGCGCGACACAACGCATAAAATTTTAGACTCCTTAACCCTGGTTCTGTTTTGAACTTCAGTGCATTGCCGCGGCGCGGACCCCTTTGCCGCGGCGCGACATAACCCTGTTCCGGGTGCCTGACCTGCAACATTGTATATAAACCAACTTTTGCACATTCCATCATTCTCAAACACATATAAAACAACATTATTCATACCCAAACATCTGAAATCAGTTTCTAACATCGTATACCATCTAATAACAACATTTAGACATCAAACGTGTTTTCATGAAACAAAACCATCATTTGGTCCCAAATTCAATAATGACAAACATGACACTTCAAATACATGGCGTTTGATAAGCGGTAACCATAGAGCGTGATTACAAAAGGGACTTGCAATACCACTTACGCTAATGCCAATGCTCCTCTAGCACTTCACACGGGCTCCTTACCTTCACGATGAACCTTAGCACCTAAAACATAAAACGTCATGGGGGTAAGCTTTTACACTTAGTGAGTTATAGGAAAGCAATAAACATAAAACATAAACATAAATCATTTGGGCATAATCGAAACACTTATCCTTCGACCCTTAGGTTGCTTGCATACTTTCGGATCCGATCATTCATACCATAGACATGACTTACTAGGCCGAACCTAGTGATCATGTCTAAGCTAACCATAGACATACTAAATATGCCTAAGCTATCATCATCTCATACGTAGACACCCAAAGTGTCTAAGCTAACACGAACCATAGGCAAGATTACTAGCAATGTGATAACCTTGCCTAAGCTAAACATCAACCATAGATACAACTATTGAGGTAACCCAATAGTTCTATCTAAGCTACATAACTAGTGCACTTAGTCGTTACTCTCTTGCACGGATACAATCCGAGAACACTAAGCCACTCTTGACCCGCCCATATTACCCCCTATAAACTCACCTTGTTTAAATGGATTTCCTTGATCACTTGTGACCTCTTTTCCTTGATTAGCACCTATATATGAGCTAATCTCATTAATCACATAACTAAATCAAAATCATAACTTTCTTGGATCATTACATCATTTATACTTACTCATACACTTAACCCCCTAATCACAACATACATACATACACACATACTTTCTAACCTTGAACTCATCTTTTCTAAAACAAGCATGTTACCAATCAAACATCACCTTTTAATCATGTACATTACTAACTCATCACTTTTAGCTTTATCATGCAACTTTTCCTTTAATCCTTTCATTAAACATCAAATGTGCATAGTAATTCAATTTCATTACTAACACCATTAACTTGTCAAATTATCAATTTCTATAACCTACAACAATAACCATAGTTCATACATGAACATCCTTCATCACAATTTCTAGCTAGAACACATAATCATCTCTTTGAGACATTTTAACAAACACTTGGTGTGCATGACTAGAAATCTAACTAGAACATCATCATTCTCACCATAATCATGCCATACATCTATAATGCAAGTTCATACATGTAATTACTTCCAAAATCATCAACAAATCCATTCTAACTCAAACAATTGTGCACAACTCAACAAATAGCAACTTTCTTAAGCATAATCTCATCATTAACATACAATGCAAGCAATAATTAGACACAAAATCCATACCTTGTCTTTTAGAGTTTAAGAACCCTAATTGTGCACAAAGAGAGTGAAATTGGAAGATTAAAGCTTGCTAGAGTGATTAAGGTGTGTTAGATTTCACTAATTCAAGCTTGCATGGGTTAAATTTCAACAATTGAGGAATCCTCCTCTTCCCTCTTGCAAAAGTCGACACTCTCAAGGCTCCAGGAAGGTTTTCTGTAATTTTTCTTGCACTAATAACAAATTCCAGCATTTTGATTCTTTTTATTAAAATAACTTTGGCCTATTGACACTTTCTACCCTCCCCACCACAACTCTAGTTAGGGAAGTCCTTAATCTTAACTTTTCACCCTTAGTCCTTCCTAACTTAACCAATAAACTTAACTTTCATCCATTAACATAAAATGACTTTTACCATATAATTTCTTGGCAATAAAAATTTACATAAAATAATACCTTAAATATTTGGGATGTTACAAACTCGATGTCGTTTGACCGTGGCGACGGTTCAAGCGCGAGTAGGTCAGAAATTTCAGCACGTCGTTACGAAGGCGTAGTGATTTTCGGAAGGCTATAAATCCCAAACCGTATATCGAATTTAGGCGAGTCTTGAACGAAAAGTCATCTACTCAAACCAAAATATCTGAAAATCAAATTTCCAGAAGTCCTAGGAGTCTGATCAGACCCCAAAAAACAGAAACAAGTGCTCCGGTAGGTTTCTTGGTGCTTGATGCTTATCACGGTTCTCATCCTTGATGCGTATAAGCCTCAAGTGTACAACTCTTTGATGTTTTAGCATCATTATGACCAAGTTTTAACCATCAACACACAACTAAAAGTAAAAGCTAACTTTCTACAAGTTTTGAACATCAAGGTTGTCTCTTTATTGTATAAACACAATAAAGCTTCAACCTTTGTCCTTTTGATACAAGTTTATGCATCTTCATCATATGAGATGATGAAGACTTGTTTTTTATCACCATAAAAATCATAAAAAAGTTCCAAGTAAGTGAGATCTACAATAAAAACTTAGATCTCAAGTGTTAAGAAACCCTAAGCTAGAAAACTTGGATCTTTACAAGATTAATGAGACATAAGTTAGAAAGCTAATATCTAGTAAAAGTAGTGAGATCATAAACAAAAAAAGCTTAGATCTTCAACAAAATAATGAAACCCTAAGCTAGAAAGCTTGGATCTTTAATGTTCTTGAAGATCCTTAAAGCAAAAAGCTAGATCTACAAGTTACATGAAGATCATGAACACAAGTTTTGATCTTTTAACAAAATAAAGTGATCTTAAGCTTCAAAACTTAGATCCAACAAAGTAATGAAGATTCAAAGTTAAAAAGCTTGAATCTTTCATGTTCTTGAAGATTTCAAATCAAAGTTTGAATCTACAAGATGTAACAAGATCAAAAAGCTAAAAAGCTTGATCCTTGATGATGATGATGATGTCGTGATTCAAGAAAGAAAAAGAAGAAGAAGTAAATTCAAGAACTTACAATTTTAGTGTGAGAAAGACTAGAGAGAAAATTAGAGATCAAGTGTGTGTGAAATGAGAATGAAATGAAGTGTGAAATGAAAGAATAAGGCTTGTATTTATAGTGGTGGATGTGGTGCTTTGTGTCTCCAAAACCGTAGGTCAAGGGGGACAACTTTTTGCTTTTTGCATGGTGGTGGTCTAAAGGTGGTGCTTGATGTTGGGATCTCATGCAACATGTGTAGTAATGGTTAACAAAAATGCTAGTATGTTGGCTCATATTAATGGGTTTTTGTCCTACATCTTAATGGATCTAAAATCCATTAAAGTTGGGCTAATTTAATGTTCCATTAACTAGAGTAGGGTGGACTTAAGTCCATTAAGGTAAAAAGTCCATTAAGACTAACTAGTGTGCATTAGTAAATTACTAAGCGTAATTAAGCAACCAATAAGCCAAGTAATTGTCATTAGAAAATAACAATTAGTATTACGTAGTCATAATATTCCAATTATGACAAAAGTTTAACGTGTACAAAGTATATAGCTCGTTTTAAACGTCAAGTGACACTAACGGTCATAAAAGCATTCGAGGATCAAGTTAAGTGATTACGCACTTAACAACACGTTGTAAGATACTAACGAAAGTAATTAATCATGAATAAAGATCCAGAGCATAAACTAGCTCAGTACGCATATATACGCAGATTCGTGAAAGTATAGAGCACAAAAAAATATAAGTCGAAAAAGTCGGGTCGTTACAGCTTTCAGGCTTGTTTGATTTATAGGTTTTGTTCCTTTTCTAGCCGTGAGGCTTACCGAGGCCTTTATAGGTTTTGGTCCTTCTCTAGTCGCGAGGCTCGACTCGACTTGTCATAAGATAGCTTTCAGGCTTGTTTGATTTATATACTGCTCGTGTTTTCGCCAAATAAAATGAATAAATAAATAAATAATTAAATAAAAACCCGAAAGGGGTGGTTGAGTGGTTGGATGATTGGGAACTTCCGAAGGAGACACAGGTTCAATCACCACTAATATCACTTTGGGGGTTGCCTTTAAAAAAAAAAATACGAGTAAAAACTTTTCTACTATAAATAGGAAAAACTAGTTGTGGAGCCCTCGCTTCGCGTCGGGGGCTCCGTTTTGAATGCGAGTTAAAAAAAGTCTTTCCTTTTGTGGATCTAATTTGTAAAAAAGAATTTTTTTCGACATCTAACATTGAAGGGTTGTTCATTTTGTGAAAGTTGCTTCTTTTAGCATTAAAGTTAGTTGATCTATTTTGTAAATAAAATATTTTTCGACATCTTTTGGTAATATTGAAGGGTTGTTCCTTTTAAGAAAGTTGCTTATTTTATCGTTGGAGACAAAAAAAAATGTAGCACAGTAGTGGCCTATGTGGGTCCTGTTTGAGCGCAGTGTAGAAGCCGGTAAAGCGTGGTGGGTGTTTTTGGTGTTAGTGATGAGATAAATAATAATTTATAATATAGGTATAAAGTAGGGGGTTCGATTTGTATTTTAATGAAAGAAAAGTAGTTGATTCATAAAAAATAAAAAATTAAATAGTACTGTTCATAAAAAAAATAAGACAAATTTTGTCTATTATTTATTAGTTATTAGTTACGTTGGTAATTGAATTACACTAGTTACGAAGTACTAGAACTTTGATCGTTGCGATCCAGTTATCAAATCCCCAATCCTTCCTCCCTCACTCCGCCAATTTCATTTCAACTGCTCCACTACTTAATTTGTGAGCCATATAAATATATAATCAACAACAAGCAAAATTACGCCATTTCAGGTAAGTTTTTATATTTTTAACTCATTTTTTTTTAATGAAAACCTTAATTGCGTGTTAGGTTTTATTTTTGTACTTTAGGGTTTGAATCTTTGTAAAATTTTAATAAATTGGTGGTCATTATATATTTTTGTTTTGATATTCTACTACAATAGAATAGAATGGATACTACACTCCTTTTATAAGACAAAGCCGTTAAGTGTAAATATTGTTTCATAACTCTGTTTTCTCATCATACTGCATGTCACAGTAATTAACTTAGTGATTTCTAGATTAAATTGATGTTGAATTTGAATAAGCATTAATTTTAATATACAAGATGGGTTCATGGAACTTTTGTATATAAATTGAGGAAATAAATATATATCCCATATTTTTTTGTATTTGCATAATTTAATTATTATTATAGGCTATTGCGTTGTTAGCGAGCACTTTTAAGTGTTTGGGTATTTGCATTTTAGCTTAATTTAGTGGAAAATGCACATTTTATGTGCTTTTGTTGAACACATTTTTAAAACCAGAAGCAATTGAATTATGCAATCCTTCTATTGTATAAAGCTGCCCTTTCTGTTCATGAAATCAATTACAGAAAATAGCCTTTGTTTTATGTAGGGCTGTTTCAATGTGTATGGGCTGTTTCAATGTGTATTGTCAAAGTAGTTGGTACAAATTGAATTTGAATAATAACTACAGTAATATTAGATATTCATATAGTCAACATTGGTTATAGGTTGGTAATAACTATTTATATTTATATATGCGTTTAAAATATGATTATGTTAATTATGAACAATCATAAAGATTGGAATTAATCAAATTTTGGCAAGTGCTAAATGCTGATTTTTGTGATCATCATTTTAGAAACACACCCAAAGACTTCACAATAAACCAAAGTGATCAGTGCTTGTGGTGAAGATAAGTCCCGACTGAGCCAACGTTAAAGAGTGTCTGTTTTCTGTTAAAAAAATCCAACCGAATTGGTTTATGATACCTTAGCTTTAACCTGCTCTGTGAGTGACCAGGTTAAGATTGCCTCTGTAAATCTATATGTGCTCTTCAACTTTGCTTTGTAAATACTCATAAGAAAAAAGTTAAATATATATCTATTGTTATATCTTGAACAAAATAATTCTGTAAGTTATACGCCGTGATTAGTTTATCAACTTAAAACATGTATAATGATGCTACAGAACATAGTCAAACCTACGTGGAATCAACGTGTACTCTGCTTAATAGGTTATATCCTGGTTGAAAGTTGTCAGTTAATTGCATGCATACAGACTGTACTGTTTCATAATGGTTCTTGGGTTGAATATCATAATGTGATGTATGACTTTGTAAAATAATGCACCGAGAAAGCTATCAAATTGTTGTAATTAACATTTGTTCGATCATGACCAATAACTTTGCTGTTTTACATAAATGAATAAATAAATAATTCAATTTTGTTCTTATTTTGGTACATATACTCACGTTGATTGTTAGTATGACATTGTAAGATCTTTTCATAGAAACCTGCTCAGTTAAGTGTTGGCATTTTATTATTCAGACAAAAAAAATGGAGAAGAGTGGTTACGTACCACCTCGATATATTCCTTTGGGACAGTCTGAGCAAGACGAGTCAGATTTAGAGAAAAACATGTTATCAAAAACTGATCAATCTCCTACAAAGGATGAAGTCGTTAATGATGTCCCAGTTCAGTGGTCCTCTGGAATATGTGCTTGTTTCGATGATCTACAAAGCTGTATGTGATTTTCTACCTATTAATCTTGCTTTTTTTGAAGTTCATAAATGTATTTGAATATGATAGACATTGGAAATGGAAATTTTGACCCGCTTTACTACTGATGTGTTAATTTGAGCCATTTGAATTTCACTATCAGGTCAAAAAAAAGGTTAAGCCAAAAAGTAAACCTGTCAAACAGATTGACAGTTCCCGAAATGTATTTTTAGTACGCACAACAGTCTAATTATTTTGTTCAAAGATTTCGATTTCGATTTCGATTACTATTGTGATTGTATTGTTTTTGTAACCATATTTAATTCCCTATTTTGTATAAAACTTAGGAAATTCGATTAATCAAGTATGTGTTTGGTACAATTTGACTTGATTTTGATCCATTTCACCCTGTTCTAAATATGACCCAACTCGACCAATTACCATCATCCTGACCCGCGTGCAGAGGCGATTGTAAGGCAAGAGCAATGGGGTCCAAGGACCCCACTAGGCTTAAATTTTTTTTAATAAAGTATAACTAAAATCGTATAGGACATCATTAAATTTAAAGATAGGACCCTATATATTTGACTATTTGTTAAATTTGTGGTATTTCGTAAGAAACACTCGATTTTTAGAATTTTTTTTTTGCAAAGTACAACTCAAATTGTATAGGACCCCATGCAATTTTGATCCTAGAATCGCCCCTGCCCGCGTGTATTGCCATCTCTAATAGATACTGTTTTTCTTTAAACGATATTTGTATCGTAAAATCATAGATGGTATATATGTTAATATAGGTGATAACAAACATTTCTAGTGACCAAGTCATACCATTTAGTTATCATAAGCTATAACTATAACCAAACATACTAACTCATAGTTCTTCATCTCTTATTAATTTCCAAGAAGCAGATAATGGATATGCATCATTATATCCCTAAATTATTGGGTTTTTGATTACAGTCAAATGGGTCATATTAATACCATCCTAACTGCCTACTCAAAAGTTAATTAAATTTTTTGTTTAGGCTTCATTGGTACGATATGCCCTTGCTATCTATTTGGTACGAATGCCGAGTTTCTAGGATCCAACACTTTCATGGGATCATGTACAACACATTTTATCATTTGTGGTCTTATAAACTCATGTTGCTGCCTGTTTACGGGTGGTTTACTTCTTGGCTTTCCTGGCTGTTTTGCTGCATGCTACGCATGTGGATACCGTCAAGCATTAAGGAAAAAGTATAATCTGCAGGTATGTCCTCTGTTTCTTTCCCCTTTTTTGTAAGTTTAAATCATTGAATATAATTTTTATTGCTTAATTGTTCGATTTGTCACATTTGACCATTTAACCACAACCCTTTATAACCAGTCAAACATATTGGGTCGGCATTGACACCTAGAAAATAAACCATTTGATACAACAACAACAACAACAACAACAAAACCCAATACTTATGTACAAAACCCAATACCACATAAGTGGTGTATGGGGAGGTGAGATGTAGACAATCCTTCCCCTATCCGAGAATAAAGACAAGTCATTTCTCCGCCCAGAGTGAAAACACTCTCAAAAGTAGAGAAAGTCATCCCTCTCTCTATTCGACGGATAGAGAGATTGCTTCCGAGTGGACCTCCGGCCAATTAGTAGAAATTTTTTTTATAAAAATAAAATAAAGATAAAAATAAAGTTAAGACGCCATGAAAATGGTAGAGTCAAATTTTCATGGGTTTTAAATCCTGCCTGAAAATTACTTTAGGCTCTAAGAGTCAGTCAAGTCGCCAATAAACCATTTGATATTGGTGAAATTTGGTTACATTGACTTAGGTGTCTCTTGTGTTTCAACTAATGTAATAATCAAACTTGCCATTTACACTGCATTTGCGGATTGAGTATCGTTGTTGTTGTAATCGATTGAAACACTGTATTATAATTTTGAATTTTGAATTTTGAATGAGAGCAAAGCAATAGACTTGACCCATTGCTCAACCTGACCGACCCGCCCATTTTGCTACCTTAACAAATAAACTTAACTATCAAAAAATGTACATTTATTTGTTGCAGGAATCTCCATGTGGGGACTTTACAACACATCTTTGCTGCCATATGTGCGCTGTATGTCAAGAGTACAGGGAAATTCGTGAAAGATCTGTAAACATTAACCCTAATGCAGCAATGGTTGAATTTACAGCTCCACCAGTTCAGTCAATGGATTTGGCTGTGCATAAATAATACCGTATATATAATATATTTTGTTGTTTCTTCTCTTGGTTTATATACTATGATAGAATAGTGTCAACAGTTAAGAGATTGTAATGTTTGATCATTCGGTACGATTTAGTTTGTCTTACATTTGATTGATCTACTTTTGTTAACCTTGTTCTTCATTGATATATATATATATATATATATATATATATATATATATATATATATATATATATATATATATATATATATATATATATATATATATATATATATATATATATATATATATATATATATATATGTATATAGTGGTAGGATCAAGAGGGAAGTAACCAATCGGGGGGAAGCGGGGGGAAGCAAAAACTTTTTTTTTTCTTCGTTTTTTGAAAAAACTTTGTTCACGAACAACATTATAGATGGGATGAAAATATGAACATTTAGTAGAGACACTTTGTGATAAATGTTTTTATTTTGGCGGGAAAACGTTCGAAGAAGTAATATATAACAATTATCGTGTTTTTCGAGCGTATGTTGAGGTTTTAGCTATTGGTGTTTAGATATTAGGGTTTAGATATTAGGGTTTAGAAATTTAGGGTTTAGATTTAGGATTAAGATTGAGTTTTTAACACGAACGGTTTAGAGTTTAGGGTTTAGGGTTTAGGGTTTGGTGTTTTGGGTTTATGGAATAAACCCAAAACACCAAACCCTAAACTCTAAATCGGGCTAAATTTTACTTCACAAAACATGAAAAAAAAACGTTCATATTCTTCACGAACAATATTATCTTGAATGTTATTTTTGTCGATCGTTTTCCCGCCTAAATAATAACATTCATCTCGAAGTGTCTCTTCTAAATGTTCATATTTTCGTGTGATCTTGATGCCGGAGAAAAAAATTCCAAAAAAAGCAACAAAAAAAAAAGTTTGCTTCCCCCCGATTGGTTACTTCCCCATTGATCATGCCCATATATATATATATATATATATATATATATATATATATATATATATATATATATATATATATATATATATATATATATATATATACACACGGAGACAACATGGCTGAAATAAATACACAAGTCTATAATTTAAAAGCTCTGGCAAATTTTGGTAGTAGCATGTTTGTTGTGATAGGCAAGCTAGTTGTCACGGACTTATCTCGATAAGCTCACGTGCGGCACTTAGTCTCTACTAAGTCAGCCTTTCTCGGACCTTATAACGATTCAAGTAACCAAAAGAGAAAATATTATAGAACAAGTGGAATTGAAGAAAATACTTATATTGCTTGAGAATGCTTTACAAGAGAGAATGTTTGAGATTTGAGGTGTGGTGTGCCAAATGAGACCACCCCTATTTATACTACTTCTAACACAAAATGGATGGCTAAGATTAATCTAAATCAATGGTTAGGATCTAAGTACTAGAAACTTCAAGTATATACATGGAGATAGATATTTCCATGAACATTCCATACCATTCCATGGAAGAACTCATGGGAAAGTTCTAGGGAGCTTCCATGATGTTCTTGGGCCTTCCATGAAGTTCTTGGGTTAAAACCCTTAATTGGGTCATAATCTTAGTGGGTTGGGCCACGAACTTATTGGGTTGTGACATTCTCCCCCACCTAAGCTCGCGACGTCCTCGTCGTGTGATCCTCGTGATACTTCTTGATTTTGTCTGTGAACTGCCACAATAAGTCTTCGGCTTCCCAGTTTGCCTCACTATCGGGCAAGTTACGCCACTTAACCAGGTATTCTCTATAGCTCGGCACACCTCGTCTCCGTACCGTTCGATGCAACAAGATATCTTCCACTTCACGATCGAACGAAGTCGCAACTGCCATTGGTGCTCGTTTGGAAACTCCTCGTTCTGGGTCTTCCTCGTCCCCATGATAAGGTTTTAGAAAACTTACGTGGAAGACTGGATGAATCTTTAACTTGGGCGGTAGTTGAACTCGATAAGATACGTTCCCAACACGTCCAATTACCGGGAATGGGCCTTCATATCTCCGGATCAATCCTTTGTGCACCTTCCTAAATGTTTTGAATTGTTGAGGTAAAAGCTTCACCATCACCTGGTCCCCAACTTTGAACTCAACATGTCGTCTTTTCTCATCCGCCCATTTCTTCATTTTCTTGGCCGCCTTATCTAGTGATGCTCGCGCCAAGTCGGCTTGTTCGTGCCACTCCTTCATCGTTCTATAAGCGGCTGGGCTGCTTCCATCATATGAAGCGGCCAAAGCATTCGGGGTCAATGGTTGGCATCCTGTCACCAACTCAAAAGGACTCTTCCCCGTGGACTCACTCCTTTGCATGTTATAAGAGAACTGAGCAATATCAAGAAGCTTAGCCCAATCATGTTGATTTGCACTTACATAGTGTCGAAGATAGAGCTCCAATAGTGCATTCACCCTTTCCGTCTGTCCGTCTGTTTGGGGATGAAAACTCGTGGAGAAATTCAAGTCCGTCCCCATGATCTTGAACAACTCCGTCCAAAAACGCCCTGTGAACCTCGGATCTCGATCACTTACTATCACATGCGGTATCCCCCAATACTTCACCACATTCTTGAAAAATAATTTTGCGGTTTCATCCGCGGTAACTTCGGATGATGCGGCTATGAAGGTACCATACTTAGAAAACCGGTCTACCACGACTATAATACTCCCACACCCTTCCGACTTAGGTAAGCAAGTAATGAAGTCCATGGAAACACTCTCCCATGGTCCTTTCGGTGTAGGTAGCGGCTGTAATAGTCCTCCTGGTTGGCGTTGCTCTATCTTATCTTGTTGGCATATTAGGCATGTTCGCACGTACGTCTCTACGTCGTCTTCCATCCTTGGCCAATAATAAGTGCCTTCTACTAATGCCAGTGTCCTCTTGATACCTGGATGACCAGCCCACTTTGAATCATGACACTCCTTCAAGATTGTCCGTCTAAGATCACCCCACTTAGGCACATATAACCGGTCTCCTTTGGTGAATAATAGATCACCCTTGAGCCAAAACCTTCGCGTTTTTCCATCTCGAGCCAATCCAACAAGGTTTTTGGCTATAGGATCATGCTCTAATCCATCCTTTATACGATCTTGAAGGAAGAATTGTGGTTTTGTGATCGCTGCAAACTCCGCCTTACGACTTAGGGCATCAGCTACCACATTGGCTTTCCCAGGCTTATACTCCAACACATAGTCAAATTCGGCTAAGAAGTCTTGCCAACGAGCTTGTTTGGGACTCAACTTCTTTTGGGTTTGAAAATAACTCGTTGCCACATTATCCGTCTTGATCACGAACCTTGATCCCAAAAGATAATGCCTCCATGTCCTCAAACAATGAATAATCGCTGTCATCTCTTTCTCTTGCACAGTGTACTTCCTTTCCGCCTCGTTAAGTTTTCGACTTTCAAACGCGATTGGGTGACCTTCTTGCATTAGAACTCCTCCAATAGCAAAGTCCGATGCGTCTGTGTGTAACTCGAACGGAATGGTCACATCCGGAAGTCTCAACACCGGTTCTTCCATGACAGCTCCTTTTAACTCCTCGAATGCTGCTTGACATTTCTCATCCCACAACCAAGCTTTATTCTTCTTTAACAATTCTGTCAATGGAGCCGCTTTCGCCGAGTATCCCTTGATAAAACGACGATAGTAGTTTACTAAACCAAGGAAAGATCGTAAATCAGTCACCTTCGTTGGTGCCTCCCACTCTTGAATTGCCTTGACCTTAGCCCCATCCATGAGTAACTTCCCATTTTTAATTCTATGTCCAAGAAAATCCACCTCCTCTAATCCGAATGAACATTTCTCTAGCTTCACATACAACTCGTTGTCCCTTAGTACTTGAAATACCTGCTTCAAGTGCCTCACATGATCTTCCATGGTGTCGCTATACACGACTATGTCATCCAAGTACACCACGACAAACTTGTCGAGGAACGGGTGGAATAATTTGTTCATCAAAGTACAAAATGTGGCAGGGGCATTGGTTAAACCAAAGGGCATGACTAGGAATTCATAAGCGCCATACCTCGTCACGCATGTGGTCTTAGCCTCATCTCCTTCGGCAATTCGGACTTGATAATATCCCGATCTCAAGTCTAACTTGGAGAAGTATCTCGCCTTCCCAAGTTGATCGAACAAATCAGCAATAAGTGGGATTGGGTATTTGTTCTTGATAGTTACCTTGTTGAGTGCCCGGTAATCTGTACACATCCGCAAGGACCCATCCTTCTTTCTTTGAAATAGCACCGGAGCACCATACGGGGATTTTGACGGTCGGATGTATCCCGCATCCAGCAACTCCTTGAGTTGTCTTCGCAACTCCTCTAACTCGGGTGGTGGCATTCGGTATGGGGCTTTGGAAGGTGGTTTTGATCCCGGCTCCAACTTGATCACATGGTCAACCTCCCTCCTAGGTGGTAACTTCTTTGGTAACTCCTTGGGCATGACATCCTTGAACTCATCAAGGACCTTCTCAATTTCCTTGGGTACCTCTAGTTTTCCCTTATCTTCGACCGTCTCTTGCTTTGCTACCGCTAAATAGCATGTCTCATTCTTGTTGTACCCCTTCTTGAATTGCATGGCCGAAAGTGACTTGGATGCACTCTTGCTTCCACGTTCGGTTGACACCATACAAGTCTTCTCACCATCCAAGATACACAGTGAGTTAGCGAACGGTATAGGGAAACCGCGTACCTTATCTAGGAACTCCATCCCAAGTACCAACTTGAAGTCGTCCATAGGCACGACTGAGAGATCAATCATTCCTTCCCATTCTCCAATCTTCACATATACGTCTTTAGCCACCCCACTAATCGGTCTGGCACTCGTGTTCACCGTCTTCATCATGCCACTCTCTTTTGTTTCCTTAAGTCCTAGCCTTTTGGCTTCATCGGTGGAGATAAAGTTATGAGTTGCTCCCGTATCCACCAAAGCTCGTACCCGATCTCCACAAATGTTAATATCTACGAATTGGAGTCCTTTAGCCACTACCTTGGGTATCTCCGTCTTGGCCTTGATTGCGTTGAGGATATGCATTGATCCGATGCACTGCTCCTCATCCTGACAACCCGCCTTTTGAGCTTCCATAGCATGAAGGCTAGCTTTCTTCGGACAATCTCGGGCTCTATGCGGTCCATCACATATGAAACATCCATCATTCTTGTAAGAAGTTTTTATGTTCTTGTTATTCCCGGTTGGTGGCTTACGTGTATTATCATTCCTTGATTGGGCGGGCTTATCTCCCCCACCTTTCTCATGGCTCACCTTCTTATCTTTTGACTTGAACGAATCTTTCCTATTAGCATGGTCGACTAGTGCCTCCGCTTGAGCAATTGCGGTGGCAAGGTCTTGGACTCCTCGTCTCTCCAACTCCGTTTTAGCCCAAGGTTGCAAACCATCGAGAAAATAGAAGAGGAGAATATCATCGGGAATATTTGGGACCTCCAGGCTAAGGTTCGTGAATTCTTTAATATACTCCCGAATCGTCCCGGAATGATGTAATTTACGTAGACGACTCATCGCATCCTTTTGAGCATTCTTGGGGTAGAATTGATTCTTAAGTTCAGTAAGGAAATCATCCCAAGTATCAATAGTAATCGTACCTTTCTCGATATCTCCATATCGACGACGCCACCATAACGCTGCGGTATCCTTCAGGTAACGGGTTGCCGTCTTGATCTTCATTGCATCATCCACTATGTTGACTCCCTCCAAGTATTGTTCCATCTCCCATATAAAATCATCAACCGCTCGGGCTTCCCGCTTCCCCACGAACGGTGACGGCTTGGGAACGTCCACCTTCGGATCATTGCATCCAGTGTTGCTACCCCCACTAGCCATGAATCTCAAACAAGAGTTCATGTTGGTTTGTAAATCCACGAGGCGTTGGTGAATAGTGGAGACCTCCCCCTCCATTTCGCCTCGCAACTTCGTAATCTCACCCATGAGCATACCCCTTAAGTCATGGATCTCACGTCGCATGTCAACGTCTAGCACGTTGATTGCACTCTTGCAATCATCTTTCAATTCGTCAAAGTCCCCGTCCAAACCATCCAAACGTTGGTGGACGTCTTCGACCTTTGCTTTCACGTCGTCCATGGATGTCTCTACATCCATGATCCTCTTGTCCAAGTTTGCGACAAAGTCTTTGGACATACCTCGGTTCTTCTTGGCTCCTTGTCGAGTCTCTACCCGACCACGAGTCTCATCACCCATCACACCACTTGTTGCGCTCACATTCTTCTCGGTCTCGGTTGCCATCTCCTTGAATCGACCTGGCTCTGATACCAAATGTCACGAACTTATCTCGATAAGCTCACGTGCGGCACTTAGTCTCTACTAAGTCAGCCTTTCTCGGACCTTATAACGATTCAAGTAACCAAAAGAGAAAATATTATAGAACAAGTGGAATTGAAGAAAATACTTATATTGCTTGAGAATGCTTTACAAGAGAGAATGTTTGAGATTTGAGGTGTGGTGTGCCAAATGAGACCACCCCTATTTATACTACTTCTAACACAAAATGGATGGCTAAGATTAATCTAAATCAATGGTTAGGATCTAAGTACTAGAAACTTCAAGTATATACATGGAGATAGATATTTCCATGAACATTCCATACCATTCCATGGAAGAACTCATGGGAAAGTTCTAGGGAGCTTCCATGATGTTCTTGGGCCTTCCATGAAGTTCTTGGGTTAAAACCCTTAATTGGGTCATAATCTTAGTGGGTTGGGACACGAATAAGTTCGTGGCCCAACCCACTAAGATTATGACCCAATTAAGGGTTTTAACCCAAGAACTTCATGGAAGGCCCAAGAACATCATGGAAGCTCCCTAGAACTTTCCCATGAGTTCTTCCATGGAATGGTATGGAATGTTCATGGAAATATCTATCTCCATGTATATACTTGAAGTTTCTAGTACTTAGATCCTAACCATTGATTTAGATTAATCTTAGCCATCCATTTTGTGTTAGAAGTAGTATAAATAGGGGTGGTCTCATTTGGCACACCACACCTCAAATCTCAAACATTCTCTCTTGTAAAGCATTCTCAAGCAATATAAGTATTTTCTTCAATTCCACTTGTTCTATAATATTTTCTCTTTTGGTTACTTGAATCGTTATAAGGTCCGAGAAAGGCTGACTTAGTAGAGACTAAGTGCCGCACGTGAGCTTATTGAGATAAGTCCGTGACATTTGGTATCAGAGCCAGGTCGATTCAAGGAGATGGCAACCGAGACCGAGAAGAATGTGAGCGCAACAAGTGGTGTGATGGGTGATGAGACTCGTGGTCGGGTAGAGACTCGACAAGGAGCCAAGAAGAACCGAGGTATGTCCAAAGACTTTGTCGCAAACTTGGACAAGAGGATCATGGATGTAGAGACATCCATGGACGACGTGAAAGCAAAGGTCGAAGACGTCCACCAACGTTTGGATGGTTTGGACGGGGACTTTGACGAATTGAAAGATGATTGCAAGAGTGCAATCAACGTGCTAGACGTTGACATGCGACGTGAGATCCATGACTTAAGGGGTATGCTCATGGGTGAGATTACGAAGTTGCGAGGCGAAATGGAGGGGGAGGTCTCCACTATTCACCAACGCCTCGTGGATTTACAAACCAACATGAACTCTTGTTTGAGATTCATGGCTAGTGGGGGTAGCAACACTGGATGCAATGATCCGAAGGTGGACGTTCCCAAGCCGTCACCGTTCGTGGGGAAGCGGGAAGCCCGAGCGGTTGATGATTTTATATGGGAGATGGAACAATACTTGGAGGGAGTCAACATAGTGGATGATGCAATGAAGATCAAGACGGCAACCCGTTACCTGAAGGATACCGCAGCGTTATGGTGGCGTCGTCGATATGGAGATATCGAGAAAGGTACGATTACTATTGATACTTGGGATGATTTCCTTACTGAACTTAAGAATCAATTCTACCCCAAGAATGCTCAAAAGGATGCGATGAGTCGTCTACGTAAATTACATCATTCCGGGACGATTCGGGAGTATATTAAAGAATTCACGAACCTTAGCCTGGAGGTCCCAAATATTCCCGATGATATTCTCCTCTTCTATTTTCTCGATGGTTTGCAACCTTGGGCTAAAACGGAGTTGGAGAGACGAGGAGTCCAAGACCTTGCCACCGCAATTGCTCAAGCGGAGGCACTAGTCGACCATGCTAATAGGAAAGATTCGTTCAAGTCAAAAGATAAGAAGGTGAGCCATGAGAAAGGTGGGGGAGATAAGCCCGCCCAATCAAGGAATGATAATACACGTAAGCCACCAACCGGGAATAACAAGAACATAAAAACTTCTTACAAGAATGATGGATGTTTCATATGTGATGGACCGCATAGAGCCCGAGATTGTCCGAAGAAAGCTAGCCTTCATGCTATGGAAGCTCAAAAGGCGGGTTGTCAGGATGAGGAGCAGTGCATCGGATCAATGCATATCCTCAACGCAATCAAGGCCAAGACGGAGATACCCAAGGTAGTGGCTAAAGGACTCCAATTCGTAGATATTAACATTTGTGGAGATCGGGTACGAGCTTTGGTGGATACGGGAGCAACTCATAACTTTATCTCCACCGATGAAGCCAAAAGGCTAGGACTTAAGGAAACAAAAGAGAGTGGCATGATGAAGACGGTGAACACGAGTGCCAGACCGATTAGTGGGGTGGCTAAAGACGTATATGTGAAGATTGGAGAATGGGAAGGAATGATTGATCTCTCAGTCGTGCCTATGGACGACTTCAAGTTAGTACTTGGGATGGAGTTCCTAGATAAGGTACGCGGTTTCCCTATGCCGTTTGCTAATTCACTGTGTATCTTGGATGGTGAGAAGACTTGTATGGTGTCAACCGAACGTGGAAGCAAGAGTGCATCCAAGTCACTTTCGGCCATGCAATTCAAGAAGGGGTACAACAAGAATGAGACATGCTATTTAGCGGTAGCAAAGCAAGAGACGGTCGAAGATAAGGGAAAACTAGAGGTACCCAAGGAGATTGAGAAGGTCCTCGATGAGTTCAAGGATGTCATGCCCAAGGAGTTACCAAAGAAGTTACCACCTAGGAGGGAGGTTGACCATGCGATCGAGTTGGAGCCGGGATCAAAACCACCTTCCAAAGCCCCATACCGAATGCCACCACCCGAGTTAGAGGAGTTGCGAAGACAACTCAAGGAGTTGCTGGATGCGGGATACATCCGACCGTCAAAATCCCCGTATGGTGCTCCGGTGCTATTTCAAAGAAAGAAGGATGGGTCCTTGCGGATGTGTACAGATTACCGGGCACTCAACAAGGTAACTATCAAGAACAAATACCCAATCCCACTTATTGCTGATTTGTTCGATCAACTTGGGAAGGCGAGATACTTCTCCAAGTTAGACTTGAGATCGGGATATTATCAAGTCCGAATTGCCGAAGGAGATGAGGCTAAGACCACATGCGTGACGAGGTATGGCGCTTATGAATTCCTAGTCATGCCCTTTGGTTTAACCAATGCCCCTGCCACATTTTGTACTTTGATGAACAAATTATTCCACCCGTTCCTCGACAAGTTTGTCGTGGTGTACTTGGATGACATAGTCGTGTATAGCGACACCATGGAAGATCATGTGAGGCACTTAAAGCAGGTATTTCAAGTACTAAGGGACAACGAGTTGTATGTGAAGCTAGAGAAATGTTCATTCGGATTAGAGGAGGTGGATTTTCTTGGACATAGAATTAAAAATGGGAAGTTACTCATGGATGGGGCTAAGGTCAAGGCTGAAATGTCCCGTTCTTATTGATTAAAAACGTTCCATATTAATTGATTTCGTTGCGAGGTTTTGACCTCTATATGAGACGTTTTTCAAAGACTGCATTCATTTTTAAACAAACCATAACCTTTATTTCATCAATAAAGGTTTAAAAAGCTTTACGTAGATTATCAAATAATGATAATCTAAAATATCCTGTTTACACACGACCATTACATAATGGTTTACAATACAAATATGTTACAACAAAATAAGTTTCTTGAATGCAGTTTTTACACAATATCATACAAGCATGGACTCCAAATCTTGTCCTTATTTAAGTATGCGACAGCGGAAGCTCTTAATAATCACCTGAGAATAAACATGCTTAAAACGTCAACAAAAATGTTGGTGAGTTATAGGTTTAACCTATATATATCAAATCGTAACAATAGACCACAAGATTTCATATTTCAATACACATCCCATACATAGAGATAAAAATCATTCATATGGTGAACACCTGGTAACCGACAATAACAAGATGCATATATAAGAATATCCCCATCATTCCGGGACACCCTTCGGATATGATATAAATTTCGAAGTACTAAAGCATCCGGTACTTTGGATGGGGTTTGTTAGGCCCAATAGATCTATCTTTAGGATTCGCGTCAATTAGGGTGTCTGTTCCCTAATTCTTAGATTACCAGACTTAATAAAAAGGGGCATATTCGATTTCGATAATTCAACCATAGAATGTAGTTTCACGTACTTGTGTCTATTTTGTAAATCATTTATAAAACCTGCATGTATTCTCATCCCAAAAATATTAGATTTTAAAAGTGGGACTATAACTCACTTTCACAGATTTTTACTTCGTCGGGAAGTAAGACTTGGCCACTGGTTGATTCACGAACCTATAACAATATATACATATATATCAAAGTATGTTCAAAATATATTTACAACACTTTTAATATATTTTGATGTTTTAAGTTTATTAAGTCAGCTGTCCTCGTTAGTAACCTACAACTAGTTGTCCACAGTTAGATGTACAGAAATAAATCGATAAATATTATCTTGAATCAATCCACGACCCAGTGTATACGTATCTCAGTATTGATCACAACTCAAACTATATATATTTTGGAATCAACCTCAACCCTGTATAGCTAACTCCAACATTCACATATAGAGTGTCTATGGTTGTTCCGAAATATATATATAGATGTGTCGACATGATAGGTCGAAACATTGTATACGTGTCTATGGTATCTCAAGATTACATAATATATAATACAAGTTGATTAAGTTATGGTTGGAATAGATTTGTTACCAATTTTCACGTAGCTAAAATGAGAAAAATTATCCAATCTTGTTTTACCCATAACTTCTTCATTTTAAATCCGTTTTGAGTGAATCAAATTGCTATGGTTTCATATTGAACTCTATTTTATGAATCTAAACAAAAAAAGTATAGGTTTCTAGTCGGAAAAATAAGTTACAAGTCGTTTTTGTAAAGGTAGTCATTTCAGTCGAAAGAACGACGTCTAGATGACCATTTTAGAAAACATACTTCCACTTTGAGTTTAACCATAATTTTTGGATATAGTTTCATGTTCATAATAAAAATCATTTTCTCAGAATAACAACTTTTAAATCAAAGTTTATCATAGTTTTTAATTAACTAACCCAAAACAGCCCGCGGTGTTACTACGACGGCGTAAATCCGGTTTTACGGTGTTTTTCGTGTTTCCAGGTTTTAAATCATTAAGTTAGCATATCATATAGATATAGAACATGTGTTTAGTTGATTTTAAAAGTCAAGTTAGAAGGATTAACTTTTGTTTGCGAACAAGTTTAGAATTAACTAAACTATGTTCTAGTGATTACAAGTTTAAACCTTCGAATAAGATAGCTTTATATGTATGAATCGAATGATGTTATGAACATCATTACTACCTTAAGTTCCTTGGATAAACCTACTGGAAAAGAGAAAAATGGATCTAGCTTCAACGGATCCTTGGATGGCTCGAAGTTCTTGAAGTAGAATCATGACACGAAAACAAGTTCAAGTAAGATCATCACTTGAAATAAGATTGTTATAGTTATAGAAATTGAACCAAAGTTTGAATATGATTATTACCTTGTATTAGAATGATAACCTACTGTAAGAAACAAAGATTTCTTGAGGTTGGATGATCACCTTACAAGATTGGAAGTGAGCTAGCAAACTTGAAAGTATTCTTGATTTTATGAAACTAGAACTTTTGGAATTTATGAAGAACACTTAGAACTTGAAGATAGAACTTGAGAGAGATCAATTAGATGAAGAAAATTGAAGAATGAAAGTGTTTGTAGGTGTTTTTGGTCGTTGGTGTATGGATTAGATATAAAGGATATGTAATTTTGTTTTCATGTAAATAAGTCATGAATGATTACTCATATTTTGTAATTTTATGAGATATTTCATGCTAGTTGCCAAATGATGGTTCCCACATGTGTTAGGTGACTCACATGGGCTGCTAAGAGCTGATCATTGGAGTGTATATACCAATAGTACATACATCTAAAAGCTGTGTATTGTACGAGTACGAATACGGGTGCATACGAGTAGAATTGTTGATGAAACTGAATGAGGATGTAATTGTAAGCATTTTTGTTAAGTAGAAGTATTTTGATAAGTGTCTTGAAGTCTTTCAAAAGTGTATGAATACATATTAAAAAACTACATGTATATACATTTTAACTGAGTCGTTAAGTCATCGTTAGTCGTTACATGTAAATGTTGTTTTGAAACCTTTAGGTTAACGATCTTGTTGAATGTTGTTAACCCATTGTTTATTATAACAAATGAGATGTTAAATTATTATATTATCATGATATTATGATATATAATATATCTTAGTATGATGTATATACAGTTAAATGTCGTTACAACGATAATCGTTACATATATGTCTCGTTTCGAAATCATTAAGTTAGTAGTCTTATTTTTACATATGTATTTCATTATTAATACACTTAATAATATATTTACTTATCATTTAACATAAATAACCAAGTGTATCAATATCTTAATATGATTCATATGTACCTAGTAAGACGTTGTTATAACGATAATCGTTATATATATCGTTTTCGAGTTTCTTAAATTAATAGTCTCATTTTTATGTATATAACTCATTGTTAAAATACCTAATGAGATACATACTTATAATAAAAACATGTTAACTATATATATAACCATATATATGTCATCGTATAGTTTTTACAAGTTTTAACGTTCGTGAATCACCGGTCAACTTGGGTGGTCAATTGTCTATATGAAACATATTTCAATTAATCAAGTCTTAACAAGTTTGATTGCTTAACATGTTGGAAACATTTAATCATGTAAATATCAATCTCAATTAATATATATAAACATGGAAAAGTTCGGGTCACTACAGTACCTACCCGTTAAATAAATTTCGTCCCGAAATTTTAAGCTGTTGAAGGTGTTGACGAATCTTCTGGAAATAGATGCGGGTATTTATTCTTCATCTGATCTTCACGCTCCCAGGTGAACTCGGGTCCTCTACGAGCATTCCATCGAACCTTAACAATTGGTATCTTGTTTTGCTTAAGTCTTTTAACCTCACGATCCATTATTTCGACGGGTTCTTCGATGAATTGAAGTTTTTCGTTGATTTGGATTTCATCTAATGGAATAGTGAGATCTTCTTTAGCAAAACATTTCTTCAAATTCGAGACGTGGAAAGTGTTATGTACAGCCGCGAGTTGTTGAGGTAACTCTAGTCGGTAAGCTACTGGTCCGACACGATCAATAATCTTGAATGGTCCAATATACCTTGGATTTAATTTCCCTCGTTTACCAAATCGAACAACGCCTTTCCAAGGTGCAACTTTAAGCATGACCATCTCTCCAATTTCAAATTCTATATCTTTTCTTTTAATGTCAGCGTAGCTCTTTTGTCGACTTTGGGCGGTTTTCAACCGTTGTTGAATTTGGATGATCTTCTCGGTAGTTTCTTGTATAATCTCTGGACCCGTAATCTGTCTATCCCCCACTTCACTCCAACAAATCGGAGACCTGCACTTTCTACCATAAAGTGCTTCAAACGGTGCCATCTCAATGCTTGAATGGTAGCTGTTGTTGTAGGAAAATTCTGCTAACGGTAGATGTCGATCCCAACTGTTTCCAAAATCAATAACACATGCTCGTAGCATGTCTTCAAGCGTTTGTATCGTCCTTTCGCTCTGCCCATCAGTTTGTGGATGATAGGCAGTACTCATGTCTAGACGAGTTCCTAATGCTTGCTGTAATGTCTGCCAGAATCTTGAAATAAATCTGCCATCCCTATCAGAGATAATAGAGATTGGTATTCCATGTCTGGAGATGACTTCCTTCAAATACAGTCGTGCTAACTTCTCCATCTTGTCATCTTCTCTTATTGGTAGGAAGTGTGCTGATTTGGTGAGACGATCAACTATTACCCAAATAGTATCAAAACCACTTGCAGTCCTTGGCAATTTAGTGATGAAATCCATGGTAATGTTTTCCCATTTCCATTCCGGGATTTCGGGTTGTTGAAGTAGACCTGATGGTTTCTGATGCTCAGCTTTGACCTTAGAACACGTCAAACATTCTCCTACGTATTTAGCAACATCGGCTTTCATACCCGGCCACCAAAAATGTTTCTTAAGATCCTTGTACATCTTCCCCGTTCCAGGATGTATTGAGTATCTGGTTTTATGAGCTTCTCTAAGTACCATTTCTCTCATATCTCCAAATTTTGGTACCCAAATCCTTTCAGCCCTATACCGGGTTCCGTCTTCCCGAATATTAAGATGCTTCTCCGATCCTTTGGGTATTTCATCCTTTAAATTTCCCTCTTTTAAAACTCCTTGTTGCGCCTCCATTATTTGAGTAGTAAGGTTATTATGAATCATTATATTCATAGATTTTACTCGAATGGGTTCTCTGTCCTTCCTGCTCAAGGCATCGGCTACCACATTTGCCTTCCCCGGGTGGTAACGAATCTCAAAGTCGTAATCATTCAACAATTCAATCCACCTACGCTGCCTCATATTCAGTTGTTTCTGATTAAATATGTGTTGAAGACTTTTGTGGTCGGTATATATAATACTTTTGACCCCATATAAGTAGTGCCTCCAAGTCTTTAATGCAAAAACAACCGCGCCTAATTCCAAATCATGCGTCATATAATTTTGTTCGTGAATCTTCAATTGTCTAGACGCATAAGCAATCACCTTCGTTCGTTGCATTAATACACAACCGAGACCTTGCTTTGATGCGTCACAATAAATCACAAAATCATCATTCCCTTCAGGCAATGACAATATAGGTGCCGTAGTTAGCTTTTTCTTCAATAACTGAAACGCTTTCTCTTGTTCATCATTCCATTCAAATTTCTTCCCTTTATGCGTTAATGCAGTCAAGGGTTTTGCTATTCTGGAAAAGTCTTGGATGAACCTTCTGTAGTAACCAGCTAGTCCTAAAAACTGGCGTATGTGTTTCGGAGTTTTCGGGGTTTCCCACTTTTCAACAGTTTCTATCTTTGCCGGATCCACCTTAATACCTTCTTTGTTCACTATGTGACCGAGGAATTGAACTTCTTCCAACCAAAATGCACACTTTGAAAACTTAGCGTACAATTCTTCCTTCCTCAATACTTCTAACACCTTTCTCAAATGTTCACCGTGTTCTTGGTCATTCTTTGAGTAAATAAGTATGTCATCAATGAAAACAATGACAAACTTGTCAAGGTATGGTCCACACACTCGGTTCATAAGGTCCATGAACACAGCTGGTGCATTAGTTAAACCAAACGGCATGACCATAAACTCGTAATGACCGTAACGTGTTCTGAAAGCAGTCTTTGGAATATCATCTTCTTTCACCCGCATTTGATGATACCCGGAACGTAAGTCAATCTTTGAATAAACAGACGAGCCTTGTAGTTGATCAAATAAGTCGTCGATTCTCGGTAGTGGGTAGCGGTTCTTGATGGTAAGTTTGTTCAACTCTCGGTAGTCGATACACAACCTGAATGTACCATCTTTCTTCTTGACAAACAAAACAGGAGCTCCCCACGGTGATGTGCTTGGTCGAATGAAACCACGCTCTAAAAGTTCTTGTAATTGGCTTTGCAGTTCTTTCATCTCGCTGGGTGCGAGTCTGTAAGGAGCACGAGCTATTGGTGCAGCTCCTGGTACAAGATCTATTTGAAATTCAACGGATCGATGTGGGGGTAATCCCGGTAATTCTTTCGGAAATACATCGGGAAATTCTTTTGCAATGGGAACATCATTGATGCTCTTTTCTTCAGTTTGTACTTTCTCGACGTGTGCTAGAACAGCATAGCAACCTTTTCTTATTAGTTTTTGTGCCTTCAAATTACTAATGAGATGTAGCTTCGTGTTGCCCTTTTCTCCGTACACCATTAAGGGTTTTCCTTTTTCTCGTATAATGCGAATTGCATTTTTGTAACAAACGATCTCCGCTTTCACTTCTTTCAACCAGTCCATTCCGATTATCACATCAAAACTCCCTAACTCTACTGGTATCAAATCAATCTTAAATGTTTCGCTAACCAGTTTAATTTCTCGATTCCGACATATATTATCTGCTGAAATTAATTTACCATTTGCTAATTCGAGTAAAAATTTACTATCCAAAGGCGTCAATGGACAACTTAATTTAGCACAAAAATCTCTACTCATATAGCTTCTATCCGCACCCGAATCAAATAAAACGTAAGCAGATTTATTGTCAATAAGAAACGTACCCGTAACAAGCTCCGGGTCTTCCTGTGCCTCTGCCGCATTAATATTGAAAACTCTTCCACGACCTTGTCCATTCGTGTTCTCCTGGTTCGGGCAATTTCTAATAATGTGGCCCGGTTTTCCACATTTATAACAAACTACATTGGCATAACTTGCTCCGACACTACTTGCTCCGCCATTACTCGTTCCGACACCATTTGTTCCTTTCGTTCTATTAACCCCTGGTCCGTAGACCTCACACTTCGCCGCGCTATGACCATTTCTTTTACACTTGTTGCAAAATTTGGTGCAGAACCCCGAGTGATTCTTTTCACACCTTTGGCATAGTTGCTTCTGATTGTTGTTGTTGTTGTTGCGGTTATTATTGTTGTTGGGATGATTGTTGTAGTTGCTGTTGTTGTTGTTGTTGTTGTTGTTGTTGTTGGGCCGTTTGTTGTAGTTGCGATTGATGTTGCGATTGTTGGGATAATTGTTGCGATTATTGTTGTAATTGCTGTTGTTGTTGTATTGGTGATTCTTATCACCGTTTTCCTCCCACTTTCTTTTGACTTGCTTCACATTGGCCTCTTCAGCAGTCTGTTCTTTAATTCTTTCTTCAATCTGGTTCACTAGTTTGTGAGCCATTCTACATGCCTGTTGTATGGAGGCGGGCTCGTGTGAACTTATATCTTCTTGGATTCTTTCCGGTAATCCTTTCACAAACGCGTCGATCTTCTCTTCCTCATCTTCGAATGCTCCCGGACACAATAGGCACAATTCTGTGAATCGTCTTTCGTACGTGGTAATATCAAATCCTTGGGTTCGTAACCCTCTAAGTTCTGTCTTGAGCTTATTGACCTCGGTTCTGGGACGGTACTTCTCGTTCATCAAGTGCTTGAATGCTGACCACGGTAGTGCGTACGCATCATCTTGTCCCACTTGCTCTAGATAGGTATTCCACCATGTTAACGCAGAACCTGTGAAGGTATGCGTAGCGTACTTCACTTTGTCCTCTTCAGTACACTTACTTATGGCAAACACCGATTCAACCTTCTCGGTCCACCGTTTCAATCCGATCGGTCCTTCGGTTCCATCAAATTCCAAAGGTTTGCAGGCAGTGAATTCTTTGTAGGTGCATCCTACACGATTTCCTGTACTGCTAGATCCAAGGTTATTGTTGGTATGTAGCGCAGCCTGTACTGCGGCTATGTTTGAAGCTAGAAAAGTACGGAATTCCTCTTCATTCATATTCACGGTGTGTCGAGTAGTCGGTGCCATTTCCTTCAAAATAGTTAAATGGAACAAGTTAATCATACAGAATATTAAGAGTAGTTAATAGTATTTCGTAGCATAATATGAACTCATTTATAAAAGCTTTTTCTTCATATTAGCGTTTTATAAGTTTAAATTCGGGTAGTACCTACCCGTTAAGTTCATACTTAGTAGCTAATATACAATTCAACTACTACAATTCTATATGAAAAACTGATTGTAATAATATTTCGCGTTCAAACTTTTATACAATATTTTACAAACTTACAATACCGCTTATTTTACATAAAGCATGAAATATAGCACACAATAACTTTGATACAAGATAGTTGTGAAGATAATTCTAGCTAGTACACAAGTCGTTCAGCAAAGGCAATAAAGACACGTAATTCATACGTCCAGAAACAAGTCATGCATTCTGGTTTTACTAGGACTACTTCCCATCCTTGGTCTTGTGGAACATAACCGTTATGGCCGTTGATAAGACAGCGTGTTGTAACGTCGTCAAAGGGACGAGGGTTACGTAATGTCCAACAGTCCCGTAATAATCTAAAAACCTCATTTCTTACCCCAATTACCGACTCCGTCACTTGTGGAAACGTTTTGTTTAATAGTTGTAGCCCGATGTTCTTGTTCTCACTTTGGTGAGAAGCGAACATTACTAATCCGTAAGCATAACATGCTTCTTTATGTTGCATGTTAGCAGCTTTTTCTAAATCACGAAGTCCAATATTCGGATATATTGAGTCAAAATAATTTCTTAACCCGTTGCGTAAAATAGCATTTGGGTTCCCCGCAATATATGCGTCAAAGTAAACACATCGTAACTTATGGGTTTCCCAATGTGATATCCCCCATCTTTCAAACGAAAGTCTCTTATAAACCAAGACATTCTTGGAACGTTCTTCGAATGTCTTACAAACTGATCTCGCCTTAAATAGTTGTGCCGAAGAATTCTGGCCGACTCTAGACAAGATTTCATCAATCATGTCTCCGGGTAGGTCTCTTAAAATATTGGGTTGTCTACCCATTTTGTGTTTTTAAACTGTAAAATAGACAAGAGTTAGATTCATAAAAAAAATACTTATTAATACAAGCAATTTTTACATATATCATAAAGCATAAGAACACTATATTCCATATATTACACCACACGAATACAACTATCTTATTCCGACTCGCTCATTTCTTCTTCTTCGGTTTTGGTTCGTTTTGCCAAGTTTCTAGGGATATATGATGTTCCCCTAATACGAGCCGTCGTTGTCCACATTGGTTTAGAAAAACCTGGTGGTTTAGAGGTTCCCGGGTCATTGTTACAACTTAAGGACTTCGGGGGTTGACGATACATATAAAGTTCATCGGGGTTGGAATTAGATTTCTCTATTTTTGTGCCCTTTCCCTTATTATTTTCTTTTGCCTTTTTAAATTCAGTTGGGGTAATTTCTATAACATCATCGGAATTCTCGTCGAAATCCGATTCATCGGAGAATTGGTAATCCTCCCAATATTTTGCTTCCTTGGCGGAAACACCATTGACCATAATTAACCTTGGTCGGTTGGTTGAGGATTCTCTTTTACTTAACCGTTTTATTATTTCCCCCACCGGTTCCGATTCTTCTTCCGGTTCCGATTCTTCTTCCGGTTCTGATTCTTCTTCCGGTTCCGACTCTTCTTCCGGTTCCTCTTCGGGAACTTGTGAATCAGTCCACGAATCATTCCAATTTACATTTGACTCTTCATTATTATTAGGTGAGTCAATGGGACTTGTTCTAGAGGTAGACATCTATCACATAATATCAAACACGTTAAGAGATTAATATATCACATAATATTCATATGTTAAAAATATATAGTTTCCAACAAAAATGTTAAGCAATCATTTTTAAAGAAAACACGGTCGAAGTCCAGAATCACTAATGCATCCTAACAAACTCGATAAGACACACTAATGCAAATTTTCTGGTTCTCTAAGACCAACGCTCGGATACCAACTGAAATGTCCCGTTCTTATTGATTAAAAACGTTCCATATTAATTGATTTCGTTGCGAGGTTTTGACCTCTATATGAGACGTTTTTCAAAGACTGCATTCATTTTTAAACAAACCATAACCTTTATTTCATCAATAAAGGTTTAAAAAGCTTTACGTAGATTATCAAATAATGATAATCTAAAATATCCTGTTTACACACGACCATTACATAATGGTTTACAATACAAATATGTTACAACAAAATAAGTTTCTTGAATGCAGTTTTTACACAATATCATACAAGCATGGACTCCAAATCTTGTCCTTATTTAAGTATGCGACAGCGGAAGCTCTTAATAATCACCTGAGAATAAACATGCTTAAAACGTCAACAAAAATGTTGGTGAGTTATAGGTTTAACCTATATATATCAAATCGTAACAATAGACCACAAGATTTCATATTTCAATACACATCCCATACATAGAGATAAAAATCATTCATATGGTGAACACCTGGTAACCGACAATAACAAGATGCATATATAAGAATATCCCCATCATTCCGGGACACCCTTCGGATATGATATAAATTTCGAAGTACTAAAGCATCCGGTACTTTGGATGGGGTTTGTTAGGCCCAATAGATCTATCTTTAGGATTCGCGTCAATTAGGGTGTCTGTTCCCTAATTCTTAGATTACCAGACTTAATAAAAAGGGGCATATTCGATTTCGATAATTCAACCATAGAATGTAGTTTCACGTACTTGTGTCTATTTTGTAAATCATTTATAAAACCTGCATGTATTCTCATCCCAAAAATATTAGATTTTAAAAGTGGGACTATAACTCACTTTCACAGATTTTTACTTCGTCGGGAAGTAAGACTTGGCCACTGGTTGATTCACGAACCTATAACAATATATACATATATATCAAAGTATGTTCAAAATATATTTACAACACTTTTAATATATTTTGATGTTTTAAGTTTATTAAGTCAGCTGTCCTCGTTAGTAACCTACAACTAGTTGTCCACAGTTAGATGTACAGAAATAAATCGATAAATATTATCTTGAATCAATCCACGACCCAGTGTATACGTATCTCAGTATTGATCACAACTCAAACTATATATATTTTGGAATCAACCTCAACCCTGTATAGCTAACTCCAACATTCACATATAGAGTGTCTATGGTTGTTCCGAAATATATATATAGATGTGTCGACATGATAGGTCGAAACATTGTATACGTGTCTATGGTATCTCAAGATTACATAATATATAATACAAGTTGATTAAGTTATGGTTGGAATAGATTTGTTACCAATTTTCACGTAGCTAAAATGAGAAAAATTATCCAATCTTGTTTTACCCATAACTTCTTCATTTTAAATCCGTTTTGAGTGAATCAAATTGCTATGGTTTCATATTGAACTCTATTTTATGAATCTAAACAAAAAAAGTATAGGTTTCTAGTCGGAAAAATAAGTTACAAGTCGTTTTTGTAAAGGTAGTCATTTCAGTCGAAAGAACGACGTCTAGATGACCATTTTAGAAAACATACTTCCACTTTGAGTTTAACCATAATTTTTGGATATAGTTTCATGTTCATAATAAAAATCATTTTCTCAGAATAACAACTTTTAAATCAAAGTTTATCATAGTTTTTAATTAACTAACCCAAAACAGCCCGCGGTGTTACTACGACGGCGTAAATCCGGTTTTACGGTGTTTTTCGTGTTTCCAGGTTTTAAATCATTAAGTTAGCATATCATATAGATATAGAACATGTGTTTAGTTGATTTTAAAAGTCAAGTTAGAAGGATTAACTTTTGTTTGCGAACAAGTTTAGAATTAACTAAACTATGTTCTAGTGATTACAAGTTTAAACCTTCGAATAAGATAGCTTTATATGTATGAATCGAATGATGTTATGAACATCATTACTACCTTAAGTTCCTTGGATAAACCTACTGGAAAAGAGAAAAATGGATCTAGCTTCAACGGATCCTTGGATGGCTCGAAGTTCTTGAAGTAGAATCATGACACGAAAACAAGTTCAAGTAAGATCATCACTTGAAATAAGATTGTTATAGTTATAGAAATTGAACCAAAGTTTGAATATGATTATTACCTTGTATTAGAATGATAACCTACTGTAAGAAACAAAGATTTCTTGAGGTTGGATGATCACCTTACAAGATTGGAAGTGAGCTAGCAAACTTGAAAGTATTCTTGATTTTATGAAACTAGAACTTTTGGAATTTATGAAGAACACTTAGAACTTGAAGATAGAACTTGAGAGAGATCAATTAGATGAAGAAAATTGAAGAATGAAAGTGTTTGTAGGTGTTTTTGGTCGTTGGTGTATGGATTAGATATAAAGGATATGTAATTTTGTTTTCATGTAAATAAGTCATGAATGATTACTCATATTTTGTAATTTTATGAGATATTTCATGCTAGTTGCCAAATGATGGTTCCCACATGTGTTAGGTGACTCACATGGGCTGCTAAGAGCTGATCATTGGAGTGTATATACCAATAGTACATACATCTAAAAGCTGTGTATTGTACGAGTACGAATACGGGTGCATACGAGTAGAATTGTTGATGAAACTGAATGAGGATGTAATTGTAAGCATTTTTGTTAAGTAGAAGTATTTTGATAAGTGTCTTGAAGTCTTTCAAAAGTGTATGAATACATATTAAAAAACTACATGTATATACATTTTAACTGAGTCGTTAAGTCATCGTTAGTCGTTACATGTAAATGTTGTTTTGAAACCTTTAGGTTAACGATCTTGTTGAATGTTGTTAACCCATTGTTTATTATAACAAATGAGATGTTAAATTATTATATTATCATGATATTATGATATATAATATATCTTAGTATGATGTATATACAGTTAAATGTCGTTACAACGATAATCGTTACATATATGTCTCGTTTCGAAATCATTAAGTTAGTAGTCTTATTTTTACATATGTATTTCATTATTAATACACTTAATAATATATTTACTTATCATTTAACATAAATAACCAAGTGTATCAATATCTTAATATGATTCATATGTACCTAGTAAGACGTTGTTATAACGATAATCGTTATATATATCGTTTTCGAGTTTCTTAAATTAATAGTCTCATTTTTATGTATATAACTCATTGTTAAAATACCTAATGAGATACATACTTATAATAAAAACATGTTAACTATATATATAACCATATATATGTCATCGTATAGTTTTTACAAGTTTTAACGTTCGTGAATCACCGGTCAACTTGGGTGGTCAATTGTCTATATGAAACATATTTCAATTAATCAAGTCTTAACAAGTTTGATTGCTTAACATGTTGGAAACATTTAATCATGTAAATATCAATCTCAATTAATATATATAAACATGGAAAAGTTCGGGTCACTACAAAGGCAATTCAAGAGTGGGAGGCACCAACGAAGGTGACTGATTTACGATCTTTCCTTGGTTTAGTAAACTACTATCGTCGTTTTATCAAGGGATACTCGGCGAAAGCGGCTCCATTGACAGAATTGTTAAAGAAGAATAAAGCTTGGTTGTGGGATGAGAAATGTCAAGCAGCATTCGAGGAGTTAAAAGGAGCTGTCATGGAAGAACCGGTGTTGAGACTTCCGGATGTGACCATTCCGTTCGAGTTACACACAGACGCATCGGACTTTGCTATTGGAGGAGTTCTAATGCAAGAAGGTCACCCAATCGCGTTTGAAAGTCGAAAACTTAACGAGGCGGAAAGGAAGTACACTGTGCAAGAGAAAGAGATGACAGCGATTATTCATTGTTTGAGGACATGGAGGCATTATCTTTTGGGATCAAGGTTCGTGATCAAGACGGATAATGTGGCAACGAGTTATTTTCAAACCCAAAAGAAGTTGAGTCCCAAACAAGCTCGTTGGCAAGACTTCTTAGCCGAATTTGACTATGTGTTGGAGTATAAGCCTGGGAAAGCCAATGTGGTAGCTGATGCCCTAAGTCGTAAGGCGGAGTTTGCAGCGATCACAAAACCACAATTCTTCCTTCAAGATCGTATAAAGGATGGATTAGAGCATGATCCTATAGCCAAAAACCTTGTTGGATTGGCTCGAGATGGAAAAACGCGAAGGTTTTGGCTCAAGGGTGATCTATTATTCACCAAAGGAGACCGGTTATATGTGCCTAAGTGGGGTGATCTTAGACGGACAATCTTGAAGGAGTGTCATGATTCAAAGTGGGCTGGTCATCCAGGTATCAAGAGGACACTGGCATTAGTAGAAGGCACTTATTATTGGCCAAGGATGGAAGACGACGTAGAGACGTACGTGCGAACATGCCTAATATGCCAACAAGATAAGATAGAGCAACGCCAACCAGGAGGACTATTACAGCCGCTACCTACACCGAAAGGACCATGGGAGAGTGTTTCCATGGACTTCATTACTTGCTTACCTAAGTCGGAAGGGTGTGGGAGTATTATAGTCGTGGTAGACCGGTTTTCTAAGTATGGTACCTTCATAGCCGCATCATCCGAAGTTACCGCGGATGAAACCGCAAAATTATTTTTCAAGAATGTGGTGAAGTATTGGGGGATACCGCATGTGATAGTAAGTGATCGAGATCCAAGGTTCACAGGGCGTTTTTGGACGGAGTTGTTCAAGATCATGGGGACGGACTTGAATTTCTCCACGAGTTTTCATCCCCAAACAGACGGACAGACGGAAAGGGTGAATGCACTATTGGAGCTCTATCTTCGACACTATGTAAGTGCAAATCAACATGATTGGGCTAAGCTTCTTGATATTGCTCAGTTCTCTTATAACATGCAAAGGAGTGAGTCCACGGGGAAGAGTCCTTTTGAGTTGGTGACAGGACGCCAACCATTGACCCCGAATGCTTTGGCCGCTTCATATGATGGAAGCAGCCCAGCCGCTTATAGAACGATGAAGGAGTGGCACGAACAAGCCGACTTGGCGCGAGCATCACTAGATAAGGCGGCCAAGAAAATGAAGAAATGGGCGGATGAGAAAAGACGACATGTTGAGTTCAAAGTTGGGGACCAGGTGATGGTGAAGCTTTTACCTCAACAATTCAAAACATTTAGGAAGGTGCACAAAGGATTGATCCGGAGATATGAAGGCCCATTCCCGGTAATTGGACGTGTTGGGAACGTATCTTATCGAGTTCAACTACCGCCCAAGTTAAAGATTCATCCAGTCTTCCACGTAAGTTTTCTAAAACCTTATCATGGGGATGAGGAAGACCCAGAACGAGGAGTTTCCAAACGAGCACCAATGGCAGTTGCGACTTCGTTCGATCGTGAAGTGGAAGATATCTTGTTGCATCGAACGGTACGGAGACGAGGTGTGCCGAGCTATAGAGAATACCTGGTTAAGTGGCGTAACTTGCCCGATAGTGAGGCAAACTGGGAAGCCGAAGACTTATTGTGGCAGTTCACAGACAAAATCAAGAAGTATCACGAGGATCACACGACAAGGACGTCGCGAGCTTAGGTGGGGGAGAATGTCACAACCCAATAAGTTCGTGGCCCAACCCACTAAGATTATGACCCAATTAAGGGTTTTAACCCAAGAACTTCATGGAAGGCCCAAGAACATCATGGAAGCTCCCTAGAACTTTCCCATGAGTTCTTCCATGGAATGGTATGGAATGTTCATGAAAATATCTATCTCCATGTATATACTTGAAGTTTCTAGTACTTAGATCCTAACCATTGATTTAGATTAATCTTAGCCATCCATTTTGTGTTAGAAGTAGTATAAATAGGGGTGGTCTCATTTGGCACACCACACCTCAAATCTCAAACATTCTCTCTTGTAAAGCATTCTCAAGCAATATAAGTATTTTCTTCAATTCCACTTGTTCTATAATATTTTCTCTTTTGGTTACTTGAATCGTTATAAGGTCCGAGAAAGGCTGACTTAGTAGAGACTAAGTGCCGCACGTGAGCTTATCGAGATAAGTCCGTGACATTATGTTTTGGTGAAAAATGGTTTTTAAAATATCCATACATACATAATTATATTATATGATATTATAATTTATTTCTAACAGATCTTAAAATTTAATGATATATAAATTGATTCGGATTCTAATTAAAAATCTCTTGATATATAAATTGATTGAGACTCTAATCAATGAAAAAAGTACGTCATTAGTACATGTGGTTTGTACATATTTGCATGACAAACTCTAAACTTTTATTTTTACATGGTTGGTACCTAGACTTTGCTTATTTTATTTGTTTGGTACAAACACCTCACATGTGCAACGTATGTGAGGGTAATTTCATCATTTTACGTTTAATAAGCAAAGCCTAGGTGTCAATAATGCAAAAAGAAAAAAGTTTAGGTTTTGTATTTTAAAAATGTACAAACCACAGGTACCAATGGCGTAATTTTTTCTATCAGGTACTTTAAATGAATTATTATTATTATTATTATTATTATTATTATTATTTAATAAATAATATATCAGACAGGCATAAGTGAGGCATATGACAAACAAATACTCCGTAAGTAAAAATTAATAAATAATATATCAGCGAACATAACATGTTTACAAGTGTAGCACTCTTTGGTTTTAGTTTGGTATTGCCAACAAAAAAAAGCATGAAGAATAATTAACACACTGAATTTGTTTGGTTAAATTTATACAGTAACAAATTATCCTTTAACAGTGACAACTTTGTAAAATCATTAGATGAGTTGATAAACATATTGGATAATATACGAGTGATCATAACCATATGCACATGAATGACATTTCTTCAACTACTTGAGGTTGAGGCTATTCTTTGTTTATGAGGTTTCTTTTCATATAAATAAAGAAGATAAATAAAGATAAAGATATCTTGAGTAGTTTTAGAAAGTAGTCATCTAAATTGGTTAGGACAACAACGCTATACTTCATTATTAACGGTTAGGTTTCGTGCTACCTTATCGATTAATTTGGCTTCTAATTTTGAAGAACTACCGATTTCTCAATTGAAAATTGTGAAAGAGCGCTAAATTTTTATATTTTTGTTTAAATCGACACATGAAATCTAATAACTACATTCCATCTTAGGATTTTTTATTTTATTTTCGTTATATTGATTGAGGAGAGTTATCGATAGCAGAAAAACCTCCTAATCTTTAAAACTTTGTAGCTTAGCTAATCATGAAAAACTATCGAAACGAAAATAAAGCACATTTGGGTTATGCCGATTCAACAAAGATGATAACTCTATTGTTAACATAAAAATGTTTGTACCAGTAATTTCTTTTAATCGTTGTATTTTTGCCAGAGAGCTCAATTGTTACTAAGTGAGGCAGACATCTCAATTGAGTTAGCCCCTTCTAGTTTAATCTTTTGAAGTAATAATAATACTAATAATAAATAATAAATAATTCATTTAAAGTAATTGATGGAAAAAATTACGTCATTGGTACCCGTGATTTGTACACTTTTGCATGACAAAACCTAAACTCTTTTCTTTTTGCATGATTTATACCTAGACTTTGCTTATTATGGGTAAAATGACGAAATTACCCTCACATGCATTGCACCTGTGAGGTGTTGGTACCAAACAAGTAAAATAAGCAAAGCCTAGGTACCAACCATATAAAAATAAAAGTTTAGGTTTTATCATGCAAAAATGTACAAACCTCAGGTACCAATGACATAATTTTTTTCCAGTCCGATTGATATGATTCAACGATCTTATTGATATTATTAGGCCACTCCCTATCGTAACTAAACTATTCATCCTCTTAACCTTCCACATCAGCGCCACATCAACACTAATATCCTATAACTAACTCATAACTAAACACTCCCTATCATGGCTAAAACAATACTCCTTTTAATATACAACGTACAAGCAATAAAGCATGAAGTCCAACAATAAAAAGCTACTGGGACCCATAATTCCTATAACTAACCTAAACTCTTCCATTAAATCCATGGTGAGTGCGGGTAACTAACGCGGTTAACTAAGCCGTGCCTATGGTTCATTACGGGTAATGAGCGGGTAATGACGGATAATAGAACCATAGGGAGTGGTCTTAGTTGACTACCATTAATACTAATTAACTATGACCCTCAACAAACATTGCACTATTGCTAATTATCAATAACCGTTTGACATTGACACAAACAACTAAACTCGCATCTTACCGTTGCCGCAAGATAGATCAAAAAGCAAAACATGTCTTTGCAATTGATGACCTTTACCTGCTACATTTTGAAATATAAATAAAGTATCCTTAACTCAAATTAGAAAGCACATGATTTCTTTAAAACTCTTTTTTTGGGGAGAAACTAAACTTATATGAAAAATAAGGAAAAATTTCATCCGATGGTTAAAATAACTCAAAAAAAAAAAAAAAAAAAAAAAAAAAAAAAAGGAACAACCAAACAAAAACGTAACCTACAGGCTATGAGGAACCAAGTTTAAACATAAAATGCCAAAACAAAGCCTACCAATTCAAAGAACCAAGTTAAAAACAAACTATCGAACAACAAAAGCTACAACAAGAAGGAAAAAAGACAAGACAAAAGACACGAACATTACGCTAAAATTACAACTAAAACGGCTTAATACCGAAGCGAGCTAAGTCCATGAGCCTCCAAATCAACAAAGTCTTCCATAAAATATCGATTTTTTCCGCTGCGAGGCTAGTGAGTTGTCTTTCGACTTTAGTAAATGAATAGACTTTCCCGACCTAGGGGAGAACGAGAGCTCCGAAGCTGAAGTAGACGAGGATTTAACCAAATTACTTAATAATCGTGACTCCATCTCACCTTCCCAATTTATTGCTACTAAAAAATGACGGTGCTTATCACTTTAGCCAATTAAAAATATATTCATAATATGGTGATTTTAGTGTGATCCACTAAATCTTTTTAGTGTATTGGATTTACTAGGTTGAAAGTGAAACTATCTCTAATACTCTATAATGGATTTGGAGAGTGTGAAGTAAACTCGTTCTTACCGTTACCGCGACATAAATCAAAAAGTAAAACACGTCTGTTTGCAATTGATGACGATTGCCTACTACATTTTGAAATTCAAATAAAGTATCCTTAACTTAAATTAGAATCCACATGATTTCTTAAAATTCTTTTTTTTTTCCGAAAAAACTAAACTTATAGTATAAAAAATAAGAAAAAACATCTGATGATGAAAATAACTCAAAAGGAAAAGAAATAAAAAAAAGAAACAAACAAAAACATAACCTACGAGCCATAAGGAACTAAGCTCAAACACAAAATGTCCAAAACAAAACCTACCAATTCAAAGAACCAAGTTAAAAACAAACTATCCAACAACAAAAAGGAAAAAAGACAAGACGAAAAGACATGAACATACGCCAAAACTACAACTAAAACGGCACAATACCGAAGCGAGCTAAGTCTATGAGTCCTCCAGATCAACAAAGTCCTCTAATAAAAAATCGAATTTTTCTTTTGCGAGACTAGATTTTCTTTCGAATTTAGTGAAATAAATAGACTTTCCCGACCTGGAGGAGTGCGAGAACTCCGAAGCTGAAGTAGACGAGGATTTAACCAAATTCTTCAATACTCGTGACTCCATCTCACATTTCCAATTTATTGCTACTAGAAAATGTTAGAGATCGGGTATAAATTGACTGCCGGATTCGTTCTTGAATCGTGTAATCACTGTCTCTATAAAGTATTTCGACCCTACGATTGCCTTGGTCGTACGAAATCTTTACAGGGATAAGACAAGAAAGCAATCAGTGTTTTTGGCAATGAAATCACTGATCAAATTGTTAGAGAATATATGTGTGTTTTTTGCTTGTTGATGAATGCAGAATATCAACAAAAACGTCCACATAAAACTGTTATAGAAAGAGTTGGGAAAATGAAAGGGTGTGTCCCTTCTTTTTTAGCGGGAAAAGACGTTATACCGAAACAGCATGTCTATTCGCTGAAAGGGTTCGAACGCACTTTTCTTAAGTAACGACCAGTGCAATTTCGGTTGAGGTTTTGGGGCGCTGCACCCTTGACCCCCGCCTTTTGCGCGACAGTTAGCAGCCAACTCTTACGGGCGTGTACTCCACACTCTCCGAGCCCGTTGTTAAGTATAACTAGCTAACACCCGTATTCAAGTAAATCGTAACTCACTAAAATGCACGTTGGATGACACTAAAATGACCAACAGAAAATGGTGGTGCTTATCACTTTAGCCAATTAAAAATATTTACAAACCAAAGAGTTAATGGTTTGGCGGTATCGAGGTCACCCTTAAAACCTAGAAGTTAGGGTTAGGGTTAGGGTCTTATTTACGACATTTCATGGTGAATATATTCGTGTTAGTATTAGGTGGATGTGTGAGTTTGATTTAAAAAAAAGTATATTTACTGAGCCTGTGCCCCAATTATGAGTTTTTAACTCGAATTAAAGAAGTTTTAAGAAGTATATGTAAGATTTCTATATCTGTTGATTCTTCTTTGAAATTGTATGAAAGCTCCATGAATATAGATAGTATTTACTTCAACATTCTAGTATCTAGATCTAACCATCTATTTAGTGTAATCCTAGTCATCCATTTTGTAAGTAAGGACACTATAAATAGGCTTCATTTAGCTACGTAACTTCAAATTTCGAAATTTCTTGTATTCTCTTCAAAAGTTTCCGTCCTCTGTATTCTCTTTAATTCCGCTTGTTCCTCTTCTGTTCTCTTAGTTGAATAACTAACTTATTTTACCAAACATTCCCTTAGTAAATTGTGATGAAGATTAATCAATTTGGTTATCTAGGTTTTCTCTCACCATTCTACCTTTTTCCTTTTTCAGTATTTTGATTTAGGGTTTTGATTCTTTATGAATTCCGTAAAGATAAAATTAGTAATAAAAGTTCGAATGTTTTCACAGAGACTTGGAGAAAAGGATAAAGAAGTTTTTGGGAATTTTTCACGAGGTAAAAAGCCTGTATCCGTAATTTAATTTTATAATTTTATATATCGTGTTCTATCAGCATGTTGGAAACTAAACTTGATTTGGGCTATGTGTTTTGGATTTGGTCTTGCAAGTATCAAGTATTTTGGATCAAGATCATAATCCATTATGTAGAAACTTCTTGTAAAATGTAGTAGACAAAGTGTGTAGAAAGTGTGTAGAATGATCTTATAAAGTATCTAGGTCTAGAAGTATCATAATACTAAGAAATATCTAGATACTAGTAGATTGTGAAGTATTCTAGACTACTCCATTGTGTAGTATATATTAGAGGGCTTCACCCCTCATTTGTAATCAAGCAATTAAGCAATAAACAAAGCTTTCAAGATCAAACAAACATCTAAATCATCAATCCTCTCTTCCACAAATAATATACATAACCTCCTATTTCCCACACTGCATTGTGCTGGTTTCAATTATAACAGTTTCACGATAATTTCATCTTGATAAACGTTTAGGTTCTTTAAACATGCACTATGAACTTTTAGATTAAAATATGGACATTAAGAATTAAGAAAGCTTATAGTTTCTATCTGTTCCATAAATATATTAGGGGTATAATACTCATTTATTAGATTATCTTTTCCCGTGTATAGCATTATTTGTAATTTAAATATGAAACAATTTAAATGAATCATTATTTTTTTCAGCTAAAATAATGAATGCTATAAAATAAAGCGTAATTCGTCGAAAGATGAGAAGGCCGAGCAAGAATACAACAATCTAAACAAAAAACCTCGGAACTAGAAAAGGAAAAAAACCTATCCATTATCTACTTACAAGTCGAACCGTGCCAAACTGACAAGCAACAAAAGACTTTGCCACTACCGAAATACTAATCAAAAGAAAAGCCTTGCAAAATCAAAAGACTAACAAACCAAACCGATCCAAAGAACCTAACAATCCTTTGCGTCCCGTTTTACCACTTTTCCATCAACTTTGTCGTGTCGCACCTTTTACCTGGAACGATTGTCAAACATCTTAAATAAAACATTAGACGAACCATTATCGACCAAAGTAGTCGTCGAGGGAGGAATAACACGTCGTTTCACAAGGCCTTCTGTGACGATCGCTCCAAATCCACTTGGACGAACACGTCATTCATCGATTTCATTGCGAGGTATTTGACTTCTATATGATACGTTTTGTAAACATTGCATTCTTTTGAAAAGGCACACCATAAATGAATATTTAAATCAAAGGTTTTCGACATCTGATGATTTCTACATATAAACAATCACCGTAATATAATAGTTTACAATAATACTTCTGTTGACAATGCAGTCAAAATAAGATAGATGGTGATGATTTGTGAATGCAACGTTTTCTCGAATAAAGCATGTATGACTCCATGCACATATCTTGTATAACATATAAGCAAACAGCGGAAGACTTCCAGGGAACCTGAGAATAAACATGCTAACAAGTGTCAACACAAAGGTTGGTGAGTTCATAGTTTTAATGTTTCGTATAATCTGTATATAAAGGTGGATCACAAGATTTCAGTTGTTTCATCCAGAAACATTTATCAAAAGATTCTACGAAATTGAGCACCCTGGTAACTAAACTTTAACGTCTATATAATAAGTACACCTGTTTTAACATATACACAACCAACATGTACAATACACGCAAACCAACGTGTACTAAACTCAAATAGCATACGTCTGTTTTATAGTTCAGGCTAGGGTTTCTATACCTGGTAACAGAAGGGGATGTCAAGCCCTATGGATCCATATACCACTATTCGCGCCCACCAGTTTTTATAACCGGCAGTTACTAGTTACCAAAAGCTAAGGGATTTTCGGTTCAAACTCGGTGTAGAATTTAGTATGTACTTGTATCCATTGCGTTTAAAATAAAGTGCATGTATTCTCAGCCCAAAAATATATATTGCAAAAGCAATTAAAAAGGGAGCAAATGAAACTCACCTTAGCAGCACATAAAGTTGTTCACCGAAATGTGACTGAAACTCGGAATGCCAAATAACCGTAGATCTCAACCTAGAGAACATATGTTGGTCAATAAATGTCTATCAAGCTAGGTCAGGTCATAGTGTATCACAATCCTAATGCTCGAGACCGACATACAAAAGTTATCAAAAGTCGTTTCAAAAAGTCAATCTGACTCAATACTATAGTTGAATGATCATGGCAATCAAAACATTCTAACATTTCACATAGTAAACTATAGCTTTTATAAGGCTTTAAAATATGATAAAACAATCAATTTTGACAATTGCTCAACAAGACGAGACGTGCCTTATATAGAAATTCATTTACTCGATTAGTAATATTTGAAAATCTAATTTATCAATCTTATAAACAAGTTGTTTAAATATCAATTGCAGATTCAAAAGCAATTCAATTAATGTCAATCATAATTCAGTTGACCATATCTTTAAATTCGTTCATCGAAATTACGCGATTTCTAAATGAAAAGTTATTGATTTTTCGTCAGCTTTCCAAAAACATGCATATCATATACCTTTTATCAGTAATTTATGTATTTAATTCGTGATTCATCATAAACTGTTTAACGACGAAATTTAGCATACAAGCATGCATAAACATTTATACTCGAGCACTAGATATGGATACACTTTTAATATATAAAAGATAAGATATGAATGCTCACGTATCAATATTGTGATTCAATATTACAGGAAAGTACGTAGACGCAACAGAGATGATAAACACTAGGTTTGACTTGAAAATAATACCCACGTACATTACCCATAACCTCCATAGCTATAATCCATAATTTCCTTAGCTCGATCCCGCTTGAAAACCCATTTTGAAAGTGACACGCTCATGATTTCGTCGTAGTATTTTATGTATAATAATACTACTACTAATAATAATAAGATTAATAATAATAATATTAATCTTAATAATAATAATAATAATAATAAAAATAAAAATAAAAATAATAATAATATATATATAATAATACGGAGGAAGAAAGATATATGTGTGTGTGACAGAAAACTGAACTCGATCGAATTTATAGGTGTTTGCTGATTCTGGTTCCCATGCGATCGCATGGACTTTCAGTGCAAATGCCATGCGATCGCATGGCCTGTCTGGATAGCTCACATCTGATTTGTTTTGTAGTTCGTCGACATATTTAAATATATTATATATAATATATATAATTTAAATTAATTAATTATATATTATATTATATTCTCGTGTATAGGTGACTTGTAATTTTTATTCCGATAAGTCGTACATCGTCACTCGACTTATGTCCCGGTTTCGGTTTTTCGAATGTCCCTTCGTACGCTGAGAAAACTCGCTCTTTACGTTTCGTGACTCATACATTTGTCAAATTATAGACTTAAATTATCCATAAACTATACCACTCGAAATATAACTTATACATTTGAGTGTTTTGGTCATTTACTTCTATAAATCATCTTCTCGTTATTTGTTAATATATATATAATAACAAATCGTTTTATAACCAAGTTAATATTATATTTTATCGTATTGTTAAATATATATTTTCAATATTAATAAACACGTTTTAAAATACATATCGCAAATTATTCATATATCTAATTCCAACAGTTAATATTCCTTATTATTGTATGTGTCCAAATTACGTTATTTAAACAAACACTTTACCATTTATTCCGAATACCGTTAAAAATGAATGATTTCCCAAATCAACGTGGGTCTCACAACAGAGACCATAATAATATCATAATCCTTAAGGGACTCAATAAATATCTTTTAATTCAATCGTTTGGCATAATCTTTTAACTCCGTAGTTAAATATATCAATCAGATAATCAAACCAATAAGTTTAATGCACAGTATCATATACTCAACACTTTGTTACGTTTTCTAGTTATAGTATATATATATATATATATATATATATATATATATATATATATATATATATATATATATATATATATATATATATATCTATTTACATATAATTGTTCGCGAATCGTTGAGAACAATCAAAGGGTAATTGAACATATAAAAGTAGTTCAAAAATTTTGAGATTCAGTTTTACAGACTTTGCTTATCGTGTCGGAAACGTTAATCATACAAAGATTAAGTTTAAATTTGGCCAGAAATTTTCGGGTCTTCACACCTTCAGAAAAACCGGGCTCAATCTCATTTACTTGAACCTCCTCCGCAATATCTGGAATCGCAAACTCCTCAACGAGTTTTTATATTTAAATTTCACGTGCTTCTTCTTAAGACCAACAAAACCACATGAACCAACGGAAGTAGAAGCACCAGCAGTTGCCGTCAGTAATTTATTAATTAAAAATATGTAAGAATTAATTGATATCTTGAAGTTAAGGATGTTATCCTTGCGATGGAAAACAGAAGGTTTTTTTTTTTTTTAATAATTCAAATTGATTCTATATGATTATTTATTTATTATTTTTTTAATAATTTATATTTATTGATATTGTTTGTAGTCTATCTCTGTAGGAAATTTTGAAACATATTTGATTGTTCGATCCTGGAAAAATTATAAGATTTATTCTTGCTGACATATTTGGTTGTTCGATCCTGGCAAAATTATAAGATTTATTCTTGCTGTTAGTGACACTATCGTTGATATAATGGATACAAGTTTGACAAAAAAGATGGTCGACTCATGCTATCCGTTACCCAGAAGAGATCCAATCACTCGACAGTTGTCATGGGTCACCGGCTTTTGTGAAACCACTTATGTGGCTATGAGACAGCAGCGCCCAAAAGTTCACTATCAGACAGATTCTCTGTCAGATTGCCTAAGGTTTTTGCGAAATATTAAGCATCACCCTGATGCAATTTCTCGCTCAGAAAGAATACGTTTCGCCTTGACCGATGCTATTTTAGCTGATAAAATACAGCGCAAGTTTCACGGGTTATTGGGAGCCATATTCGGGCTGGTGTAGGGGTTGATGAACACAAACAACCCTCCTCATAGACTTATAGAGTTTTTCTAAAAATTAGGGGAATTGTTGAGGTTTATGGGGGTACATTTGTTATTCTATACACTTATACAATGCTTGTTATGTTCCGCACAGACCAAAAGGTAGATATAACCAACTGTTTTCAGCTTCCTAGAAGTGCATCTGTATCTAAACCTCACAATAAATTCAATCTTCCAACATGTTCCTTCAAGGGTATTGTCTAATCCTGTATATTCTTGCTATGAAATTTGGAGAGTGATGAATTTGAGACTTGTAATTGTAGCGATCCGACAAAATCTTCATTGACGGCGCCGTCTACTTAGGTCCTGTTACGTGGTCATAAGTCTTTAAAACAACGTTTGACCAAAATATGTCGCATTCATTTCATATGTAAAGATGTTTTAAAGTTTACAAAGTAGTTCAACGACCAATACGATACAACGTTTTTAAGTACAAATGAAACTTATGCGACACGGTTTAATGTAAAGTCAAAAGAAGCTCCATGTATGCAAATATACTCGACATCCAAGCAAGTATCAAAATAGAGTGCGGAAGCATGTAACACATATCATTCAAGGACCTGAGAAAAACATAGAAAATCTGTCAACGAAAACGTTGGTGAAATCATAGGTTTAGTAAGTGAGTACGTAAGTAGGTAAGTTGAACCACAAGATTTATAACGTTGAAGTAATAGTAAAATCATTCTAAAAATTGTTATCACGAGCACCAATTATCAAGGCTTAACTAACGTTACCCCATCACATAGTGTTAGAACCTACACTTTATTCTCGAAAATATATTTCATCCGCATAACGGTAGCGAACTGTCCGAATGAGGGTTTGTCAAACCCATATGGCTATACAACATAAGTTCTCGCTTACACCCGGCAAGTGTAACTAATGATAATCGAATTGAGGCATTTTTGTTCTAACTCGTACGTAGAATGTTTGTTTTCGTACTTGTGTTCACTTTGTAAATTGAAACGTTTATGTTTTCTCATCCCAAATATAAGTATAAAAGAGTAAAAGTTGGACTATGATCTCTCCTTGAGTGCACGAATAAATATACTTCACAAAGTTAACGTGTGCAAGAACGGATGCTAGCTTTGACCTAAACAAATAGGTTGTATCAATATCGGAAAACACAGTCGGTCAAAGTTGTTCAATTAGTCCTATGGCTCGTTACAACTCGATTAATATAGTATGTGAATCAAATTGTCAAGTTTCATGCAAGATATAAGTATAAAAGCACGTTAGAACGATTGCATAAGTATTCGGTTAAGTTTGATCAAAATTCAAATTTGGTCAAGTCAAAGTCAACGAAAAAGTCAACACGTTCGGGTTGGGTCTCGGACAATTTTTCTGAGTTATATAATCATATATGAGCATGTTAGAACAAGTTACATGTTAATCGGAGGTGCTTAGCATAGTTAGAATTAAACGAAAAATGATCAAGTTGGACAGACCCTGACAGTTCATTTTGGACGGCGTCTAAAATGTCTGGACGGCGTCCAACAATGAAGGACTAGACGGCGTCCAAAGATTGGGATGGCGTCCAATTTGGTATACAGATTCTGCTTTACTGAAATTTCATAAGTGCACGAAACAAACTTCAATCAAACATAAATTTTGAACCGAAAACACTTTAAACATGTATTTTATACCGTTGGAAAGGTATTTTGACGAGGAAAGCAACTAAGCACATTTCATCAATCAATCCATTATTTACAACAACCAAAATCACATTAAATGCTCATCATTTATTACCTTCAAGTTCATTAAATGTGTTTCATGATTCGGGCAACCAATTTACATGTATGATATGCCGTTTCGAAGGTACTTAAACATACATTGCAACTAAACATTTACAAACAACTTTGCCAAGCATTTAATGCATTAAAATTCACATTGAAGACTACCAAAACCCTAACCAAAATTGTAGTGACCCGTCCTAATCCATCTGGACGAATACCTTACATTTGGTTACATCGCGAGGTACTTGACCTCTATATGATACATTTTACAAACATTGCATTCGTTTTTAAAAGACAAACTTCCATTTCATCAAAAGTTGACGGCATGCATAACATTTCATAATATATCCAACTATAACTGACTTAGTAATAATCTTGATGAACTCGATGACTCGAATGCAACGTCTTTTGAAATATGCCATGAATGACTCTAAGTAATATCTCTAATATGAGCAAATGCACAGCGAAAGATTTCTTTCATACCTGAGAATAAACATGCTTTAAAGTGTCAACCAAAAGGTTGGTGAGTTCATAGATTTATCATAAACAATAAAATTCATTATTTTGATAGACCATAAGATTTAAATACAGTACACCTATCTCGTGTACAAAACCATTTTTCGTAATGCTTAGCAGAGTAGGTTCGTATCATTTTCTCCCCCGTAGGTTGCCTCACGATTTTTAATAATCGTACACATATCTCGTGCACAAAAATAACATACACATAACCTGTGTATAAAATCATTCTCTTGATACATAACATTCACTTTTCATTCATAACTTGGCTTGGTAACCGACCTTAACATATAATGCGCATCAATAATATTCCCAAAACAGAACATCTCGTCTGTATAATATATAAACTTCGAAGTACTAAACACCACGCCCACTAGCTCTTCCGTTTAGTAAACATTCTGGGTGGGGGTGTTAAACCCGGTAGCTACCTTTAGGATTCGCGTGAATTAGGGCCATACCCGATTCTAATTCTTAGGTTACCAAGCAATAATAATCAGGAGAAAATATTCACAACAATTAGTGGCAATTATCACGTCCAACTAATTCAATAATAATCCACAGAACTTCTGTCTGCATAATAATTGATTCGAGGAATGTTTTGCTTGTGTCATATCGCGTCAAACATTTATAAAAGCATTTCATGTATTCTCAGTTCAAAATATATTTCAAAAGCATTAAATAAAGCAGTTATAAAAACAGCACATGTATTCTCAGTCCCAAAAATGTAAAGAGTAAAAGAGAGCAAATGAACTCACAATACTATATTTTGTAGTAAAAATATGCATACGACGATACTGAACAATGCATGGTTGGCCCCGGATTCACGAACCTATATCATTTATATATATATTAATACCTATAATCGTAATTGAACAATTTCATATATTATAACTTATATTATATATATTTAATTTGTGTATATACATTTATAATGACTAATATTTATATAGTTATATTAATATATATTTGATTAATATTATATTAAAAATACTTAATTTGTTATATATGAATATCTATATAAAAATGTTAATGTGATTAATACTTACTTATATGTAATATTACTAAAAGTATATTTTTATATACGAAATGTTTATTTGGTAACATAATATCAATAATAGTAATAAAAGTTATTTTTGATTATAATGATAATACTACTAATAATAATAACTATTAAAATAATGATTTTACAAATAATAATAATACTAATATTTATTTTAATATCTATAATGATAATACTACTACTAATAATAATACTAGTACTTTTGATAATAATAAAAATAAAAATGATAATAATAATAATAATAATAATAATAATAATAATAATAATAATAATAATAATAATAATAATAATAATAATAATAATAATAATAATACTACCTCAAAGAAGTATCCCTAAAAAAATGCCCAAGTCCGGGTTTGAACCCGCGACGTCCCGTTAACGCCTTTAACCATTCATCTGTCACCTCATTTCTGATTCGATTATGTCCCCAATTCTATTTAACCCAAATTACTTCTGTTTCAAATTTCATCTTCTTTATCACTTAAATCATGACATCCGCCATCATACGATTAACATAGTTCCACTAAATCAAAGACCACCACTACCATAATCATCATCACTTATATGTCATCTATATCAATACTAGTGTTCATCTCATCAACACCACATAATCATCTATCATTATCATTATCACATATGTCATTCACCATGAACCATACATCATCATCTTTGTCCTAACCATCATCATAATTTCGTTAACTTCTCAACCTCTTTGTCTATTATCTACGCATCATTACAGTACATAAAGAGTATCGCCTTTTTAATGGAACCCGAAGTGGAAAAACACAATTATAGCAGCCCATCGACTATTGGATTTGGAATCCAAAGTATGTCCCTATCTTGAACCCCACGTCCCACTTATTAGTTCTAATTTACGTCCAAAAATCATGAAATCAAAATCCCATTTGTTCAAAACTGTCCACCATTTAATCTAATAGGGTCTCGGCCCAAAATTTTAAATTATCTAAACCTATTAATCGATAGCCTAGTACTACATGGAAGTCCACCAGCCATTTAACCGATATGTTTAAGTGAAATGAGAAAATCTTCGGTATAACTAAAAGAAACAAACACATCCAAGTGGGGTTCCATACTAATTTTTAAACCATCCCACTTGCAATATCACTTGACTGGAAACATAATTATGTACTATATAATAATATCCTATACTCCCTTTTATTGCCAAACTTTAAACTGTGACTTATTGCATTAAAATCTTATCACCTTTTCTCTATACGCAAATTTTGTGTGGGGGCTTTGTACCATTAAGTGTGAACTTTATTTTGAGTAAACTAAATACCACTCTCAACTGTCCACTTATCCCTTGTCTCTATCAATTAGTCGATGGCATAATTATCTTTACGTCATCTCCACTTAACAGCTTGGTCCACCAAAAAAATATAACGTGATATTGCAAGTGATCTGTGACATTGCTTTTGGCCGATTCCTCCTAATTGTTTTAATTAAGTGCCAAATTCTATAATGAATCTATATTCCCTATGTAACCCACTAAGGAATAAAGGGTAAGTGGGATAATCCTTTCAACAAAAAGAATGTCGGCCAAAATATCAAAAAGAAATATAAGTAGTATCTTCGCATGCTTTGTTTAACAAAAAGAATTCGATATTAGTTATCTGATCAAAATGATGAGAGTGGTGTTTTGATTGAAGTTGTGGATCTTTCGATAATGCTTATATGTTGGTGTTGAAGAAAAAGAAACACACATGGTAGCAAGAGAAAGGTGGTTGATGGTGAAGGTGGAGGATGTATGATCGAGCAAGAAAATTAAAAGGTGGTGATTGTATTTTATGATGGTGGTAGGGTTCACAAAGAAGAACAAGAGGAAATTACGTACGCACCCGAGCTATAAAGAGTTTGGTTATTTTGGCATCAAACAGAAGGAAAGAAACTTGCCTTTAAGTTGTCGGGCGGCTTGATCTGTATGCTAAGGTACTCGATTTCTTAACACTTTTAAAAGCTTCAACAACCACCGGGATGGTAGTGAATCACAAAAAGAAAACGACAGCATTTTTCAATAGTTTGAAGTATTTGTTTGTTGGTGATCTTTCTCTAACAGGAAACAAGTGGTTTTGTTTCTCTCCCTCTCTCCCTTTAATTCTCTAATAGAAGTATTGATTTTATAGTTGTATGTGAATGATTATAATAGTATTCCAATGTACGATCGATTTGGTTCGTAGTGAAAAATGGATTTGGATGTGTAACAAGATTCAGACAAGATTATGCAGTACAAGATTTGAAGGACAGTTGTGAAGTCGACATGTAACAAAACGCAGACAGGGTTCTTCAAACAAGAAGAAAACAAGAAAAAGAATAAGTCAGATTATGACTTGTAACAAATTCGTACACTTATTTGATATTTATTTCTAATAGATTTTGTTATACAGCTTGGAAGCAGTCGACCAGAAGAATCACTCAAGAAGAAAAGAATATAAAGTAGAAAGTGATGGCTAACAGATTCGTACTACATTCAATATCTTACAATTTTTGTACCTGACTCTTGTTATCTTGTGAAATGGTATTAGTCTACAGACATGAATAGATTTTTAATAAAGGTTGATCGTGATCCATAACAGAATTTGATTTCTTTATCTGATTAATATCTTACAAATTTTGTTTCTGTCTTAATTATATTATCTGTTTTTGATTCTAACAGATTATACACGTTTTCATATATTATATATAAGATTAATAATTACTATAAAATCAGACAAATCATTGAAGCAGTGTATTGGCTTGAAATTTAGTGAAGGTGGTAGACAAGAGATTCGTTTGCAGAAAAAAATATAAAGTAGAAGTTGAAGTGTAACTGAATTTGTTAGCTGTCTATAAAATTTTCACTTAATTAATATCACTAATTCATGATTACATTAGTAATTATAATCATGTTAATTAAATTGGTAATAATAATAATAGAATTAATAATAATAATAATAATATTAATCAAAATAATACTAAGTATAATAAGAGTAATAAAAATAATGATAATAATAATATTATTAATGATAAAAATATTAATTTGTATTATTGTCTATATGATAATCATATTAACAATAATAATGAAAGTAATAAGTATAAAATTATATATATATATATATATATATATATATATATATATATATATATATATATATATATATGTATATATATTTATATATGTATATATATATATATGTATATGTATATATATATATATATGTATATATATATATGTGTATATATATATATATATAATATATATATATATATATATATATATATATTTTTTATTTTATTAATATTACATATTATTAATTATGTAATATTTGATACTTATATAATAACAAATATTGAATATTAATATTTACATATTTTATATATATATTACATTATATATATAAAATTAACTATATATAGAATTCATATACATGTATATATATAGATTCATTTTAATTCAAATGATTAAATTGTGTTTTTATTATTTCAAATCATTATATTTATTTATATTTTTATTTATACATATATATATCTATATTTATTTATTTACAAACAATTGTTCGTGAATCGTCGGGAACAGTCGAAGGTTAATGGATATATGAAACAGTTCAAAAAAATTTTAGACTTAGGGTTACTGACTTAACTTATCGTGTCAAAAATATTAAATCGTATCGAGAGTTTGATTTCAAATTAATCGAAATTTTTCGGGTCGTCACAAAAATCACAAACTCATTAATGATGTTATGGAAGTTTTCCAAGTCAACCTACACATCAAATTAAAGCTAATGATGCTAGTAACACATTTAATACATGGACTTTTAACATCTAACAACATTTAAGCAACCAAATATCAAGATCAAACAAGTCATTTTTCAAGTTCATGCTAGTTACACTAAAACAACAAGATCAAGCATACGAATCATATATTCATGTTAGACTCGAGCCATAGACACTAACTAACACTTTTATAAGTCAAAAACATCAAGAACATAAAATCTAGTGTTTTTAGAAAGTTACCCAAACGAGATGAAGTTGGTATGGATTTGAAGAGGAAGATGCAAGGATTCCGAATATGTAATTTGTTTTGAAGAACGCTTGCTAAATCAGGTTTTGATGATGAATTTGTATTTGAGGGGGTGAGAGCAAAAGGATGTGGAAGTATTAAGTTGGGAGGTGATGAAATGAATGGAGGAGGAAGGAGTTGACTAGTTGACCTAGTCATCTCTTTGGTCACTTGGCAACTTTGGTCCCTCAAGTTTAATTGCGGGTGCGTGAATTAACCGAACGAACATTTTAAAAACGCTAGCGCAAATGAGAGATGTTATAATTAAATGACAAAAATATTAAGAACGTTAGCTAACAGAGGATACGAATTTGGATAGCGAAAGATATTATCAAAATAAAAAGATGGCGTTAAAACAATTTAACAAAAAAATGCGGGATGTTACATTACCCACACCTTAAAAGAAATTTAGTCCCGAAATTTAGTTGGAAGCAATAGTAGATATCCCTTCCTCGAGACCTTGTGTTGTCAATTCTACGAATAAGTGAAGGCACTTCCATTTCATTTGGTCTTGTCTCTCCCACGTAAACTCGGGTTCTCTTTTGGCACTCCAACGAACTTGGACAGTCGGGGTTTTACGTTGTCTTAAGGTTTGGTTTTACGATCCATAATTTCAATCAGTTTTCCTATGAAGTGGAGTTTATCGTCAATAGTAAGCTCATCTAAAAGAATAACAAGTTCATGTTCCGCAGGACACTTCTCTAAGTTTGATATCTGGAATGTAGGATAAACGGAAACTTAATTGAGTCGGAAGATCTAAACGGTATGTAGCGGGTCCAATACGCCCTAAGCTTTCAAAAGGATCAATATATCGCGGAGTTAACTTTCCACGTTCCCGAAACGGATTACACCTTTCCAAGGTGCGATTTCTCAATATTACGCGGTCACTCACTTGGAGTTCGAGAGGTTTACGTCTAACATTGGCATAACTCTTTTGGCGACTACAGGCCATCTTTAGCCTTTCTTGAATTGAACGATCCCAACGGTTATTTCTTGAATGAGTTCGGATCCGGTGATTTGCTTGTCACCTACTTCGGCCCAACGAATAGGAGAACGACATTTGCGGCCATATAAAGTTTCGAAAAGGTGCGGCGTTAATACACGAGTGATAACTATCATTGTAAGAGGAATCGGCTAAAGGAGACAATACAAGTTTGTAACATGTCTTTCCAAGAACTGAATCGTTCGTTTGCCTGGTCCGTCGGTACCAACAGCATTTATAATATCACAAGCTTCGCAGTTCAAGAATCACCGTGGACATCATTACAAATCAACAACGAAGTATATTGTATCAATGAGTTATGAAGTATTAACTCATTCCCTCTGAAGAAATTATATGTATATTTTATTTATATACATATTAATTTTGAGGTCAAAATAAATCTTTTCGTACTAAGCTATTATGTATGAATTAAATAAGGGTAGATATTACTCAGTTAAATTCATATTACTAATATGCTATGATGTACATCCTTCCTTAACAACTTAACCATCGTTAACTACGATCTCTGTTTCAATTCAATGAATTCCATTTCATAATAAATCAAGTGTATTATTCAAATATAGGTTTGATTTTACACTTTCATCATCGATGTACTCGAAACTTTTCAGATAACATCATTCGTACTTTGCGAAGTTCACAAGAAATCCACGAACACCAACATCATGCATCAACAAATAACGAAGTATTGATTCATAATTTCAATTTCATTGAAGAAATACTTCGTAAAAGTTATGTAATTTCTAAAGTTTTAGAGATTATTCAATTCTAATTTCAACCGTAAATTAAAAGAATTTAATTTAATATTAACTCATTAAATCTATGTTACATCTGAAGAAAATATACACCTATATATTTTCATAAAGACTGTAATAAAATTTTTGTACAAAATATTAACTGTGAATTTTTTTTTAATGGGTAGGTAATACCCGAGAGATATATATAAATTCACAATTAATATGTTACATTCTTCGAATCTGATTCAGCAATCACCAACTATACTCACTACTTTCACAACAATATACATTCTTTTATAAAAATCAAAACAACCATTCTCATCAAAAATTGATTACATATTCTGATTTTGACGAATCAAAATCCAAGTCAAGATTTAACAGAAGACATCACTTTTAGATTCTTACATCTTTCAAAGCTATACTTTAACTTCAAAACTGTGCTAAAACATCATTTCTATTCATAGAACCCAGAAAATATTTGTATCATTCAAAATCCTAGAACATTATATGTATATTAATGATTACAATCTGTGTTCAAACCCTTCGAAATTCCTGAAGACACTTCAAATATTGAACAATCGAGATGATGATCCAACCACATGTTACCCACAGTTATGTACCTGAAAAACTCTTGAAACCAAAGTAAAAGTTTAAACACGTATCCACATCAGATTCTTTGGCATTTATTAGCAAAAATAACTTTATGATTCCTTTTCAAAGTAGCCAGTTTTGTCACAGCTCCAGCAAGTCAACTTCGACTTTTCAGTTGAAACATGTTATTGTAACCTCGATATATACGTTGCCCTTTCGCCATCGTTACCGGGGAACCGTTTATGCTCCACCACATTAGCAATAAACTTACCAACAACTCCACTGATCTTTGATTTTTCCGAAAAATCATTATATTTATCAAAACCCCATCATTTATTCATCTGCATCTGGTAATGAGAATTGCCATACGAATCATCCGGAATTAGCAATCAGTATTTTGAAATCTCACAGCATGTCTACGCCAACAGTTATATGTGTACATATAATGGACTTACATACTTCGAATGTGAAGTTTCTGAAAAACACCCCGAACTGCGGAATAGTTCTCGAAATGCTGATGAAGCAGTAAAAACTATAAACGACCTTAACAGTAAAAAGTTTGATGATAAAGAATAGTGTGTTGGCAAAGCTCACAAAAAGAGAAGGTTTGGAACTGAAAAACGGATTGAGCAAAGTATTAAGGAGGCTGTGGACAAATTACAAAGACTAAACCTGCCTTCAAAGAATCCAAATGATTCAGTATCTGCTGAAGTCATTAACGAATACCTTACTCCTTACTCTAAAACCCTTGCGGACAATATTCTTCATCATCCTCTGATCTTAGATATTCTAAGATATCATCGTATCTTTCATTATAAATATCTTCGATGTTTCTGAAGATATCTTCATAACTATTGTTATCCGAAATCATTTACCTCTTCGCGCTATCTATGTTATATCATAAAAGAAACTATTTTAGTTTCTAAATTCTGAAACCTTCGAGTTTAAGGTATGAATGTTTTAGAAGTAGTGTTGGGAACTGAAGCATGAGTTAGTATAATATAATGACACTTGATCAACGTGATTATATTATAGTAAGTCATGCTAAGTTTCTAATGGAACGTGATGATTCACTGACCAAAACGTCATCATGTGCCCTGTACACAACTCTTACATTCTACCTAACCTCTAAACATATCAAGAAATAATATTCTTGATGATTCGGTCTTTTCCGGGGTATTCTGGTAATTTGACAAATTAAGATCGTGCCATTACAAATTTCTTCTTAGAACATTAACGAAGTTCATTCTGAAATCCATACCTGCAACTTCTGAAACATTAATCGCTTGACTTGAAGTCAGGAAGAGGAGATAAAAGTATAGAACTCTTGAATATGAATATAAAGCTCGACAACAACACATAAATTACAAACCATGCATATCAATACGTATTGCCACGTAAAGGCACGAGGTAATTAAAATTACTATAACCCTAAGGTAATAGTAAAAATAAATAAAATTCTCCGGTGATAAATGGAAGAGAAGAATGACAGATATGAAAGTTAGGAGTATATCAAGGATCAGAATAGGATGGAGCATATTGACGAATATTTTAAAATATGAATTAAGGGAGGAAGAATAGAAGGTATGAGCTGTGGGAATAAGGAAATGAAGAGGGTGGATATATAGTAAAATTTCCGACAGGGCAATCAAAACAGATTATCGCATTTAATCAAAGCGGATTCTAATTTCCTTAATTACCGAAGAACCAAATCTTATTACGAAGATTTTCTCTAAATCCCTTGAATTCCGGAAATCAACCATAACAACGTCACTGGTTAAAACTAACCTGCAGTTACTCATTTCACTCTTTCGTGATAACTTCACTCACACTCTTCACATAAACGGATTGTTTGATCCATAATACTCAATGATGATAAAAATTCTAGTTATCAACTCATAATTGTCATGAAAACATTCTTATTGTTATCCATGACGACCTCGATCAAATTTGGGGGACGAAATTTCTTTAACGGGTAGGTACTGTGACGATCCGAAAATTTCCGACCAAATTTAAACTTTATCTTTATATTATTCCGACACGATAAGCAAAGTTTGTTAAGTTAAATATCAAAAATTTTAAACTTTGTACATTCATTTAACCTTGACCAAATTCCGAGGATTCACGAACCATTATATAAATGAATATGATTATATGTGTATATATATGTGTGTACATATTATAACTTAAAAACGTTAACAAAGTATTTGTAGTGACCCGAACTTTTCCATGTTTATATATATTAATTAAGATTGATATTTACATGATTAAATTTTTCCAACATGTTAAGCAATCAAACTTGTTAAGACTTGATTAATTGAAATAGGTTTCATATAGACAATTGACCACCCAAGTTGACCGGTGATTCACGAACGTTAAAACTTGTAAAAACTATATGATGACATATATATGGATATATATATAGTTAACATGATACTATGATAAGTAAACATATCATTAAGTATATTAACAATGAACTACATATGTAAAAACAAGACTACTAACTTAATGATTTTTAAACGAGACATATATGTAACGATTATCGTTGTAAAGACATTTAATGTATATATATCATATTAAGAGATATTCATACATGATAATATCATGATAATATAATAATTTAAAATCTCATTTGATATTATAAACATTGGGTTAACAACATTTAACAAGATCGTTAACCTAAAGGTTTCAAAACAACACTTACATGTAACGACTAACGATGACTTAACGACTCAGTTAAAATGTATATACATGTAGTGTTTTAATATGTATTTATACACTTTTGAAAGACTTGAATACACTTATCAAAATACTTCTACTTAACAAAAATGCTTACAATTACATCCTCGTTCAGTTTCATCAACAATTCTACTCGTATGCACCCGTATTCGTACTCGTACAATACACAGCTTTTAGATGTATGTACTATTGGTATATACACTCCAATGATCAGCTCTTAGCAGCCCATGTGAGTAACCTAACACATGTGGGAACCATCATTTGGCAACTAGCATGAAATATCTCATAAAATTACAAAAATATGAGTAATCATTCATGACTTATTTACATGAAAACAAAATTACATATCCTTTATATCTAATCCATACACCAACGACCAAAAACACCTACAAACACTTTCATTCTTCAATTTTCTTCATCTAATTGATCTCTCTCAAGTTCTATCTTCAAGTTCTAAGTGTTCTTCATATATTCTACAAGTTCTAGTTACATAAAATCAAGAATACTTTCAAGTTTGCTAGCTCACTTCCAATCTTGTAAGGTGATCATCCAACCTCAAGAAATCTTTGTTTATTACAGTAGGTTATCATTCTAATACAAGGTAATAATCATATTCAAACTTTGTTTCAATTTCTATAACTATAACAATCTTATTTCAAGTGATGATCTTACTTGAACTTGTTTTCGTGTCATGATTCTGCTTCAAGAACTTCGAGCCATCCAAGGATCCGTTGAAGCTAGATCCATTTTTTTCTTTTCCAGTAGGTTTATCCAAGGAACTTAAGGTAGTAATGATGTTCATAACATCATTCGATTCATACATATAAAGCTATCTTATTCTAAGGTTTAAACTTGTAATCACTAGAACATAGTTTAGTTAATTCTAAACTTGTTCGCAAACAAAAGTTAATCCTTCTAACTTGACTTTTAAAATCAACTAAACACATGTTCTATATCTATATGATATGCTAACTTAATGATTTAAAACCTGGAAACACGAAAAACACCGTAAAACCGGATTTACGCCGTCGTAGTAACACCGCGGGCTGTTTTGGGTTAGTTAATTAAAAACTATGATAAACTTTGATTTAAAAGTTGTTATTCTGATAAAATGATTTTTATTATAAACATGAAACTATATCCAAAAATTATGGTTAAACTCAAAGTGGAAGTATGTTTTCTAAAATGGTCATCTAGACGTCGTTCTTTCGACTGAAATGACTACCTTTACAAAAATGACTTGTAACTTATTTTTCCGACTATAAACCTATACTTTTTCTGTTTAGATTCATAAAATAGAGTTCAATATGAAACCATAGCAATTTAATTCACTCAAAACGGATTTAAAATGAAGAAGTTATGGGTAAAACAAGATTGGATAATTTTTCTCATTTTAGCTACGTGAAAATTGGTAACAAATCTATTCCAACCATAACTTAATCAACTTGTATTGTATATTATGTAATCTTGAGATACCATAGACACGTATACAATGTTTCGACCTATCATGTCGACACATCTATATATATTTCGGAACAACCATAGACACTCTATATGTGAATGTTGGAGTTAGCTATACAGGGTTGAGGTTGATTCCAAAATATATATAGTTTGAGTTGTGATCAATACTGAGATACGTATACACTGGGTCGTGGATTGATTCAAGATAATATTTATCGATTTATTTCTGTACATCTAACTGTGGACAACTAGTTGTAGGTTACTAACGAGGACAGCTGACTTAATAAACTTAAAACATCAAAATATATTAAAAGTGTTGTAAATATATTTTAAACATACTTTGATATATATGTATATATTGTTATAGGTTCGTGAATCAACCAGTGGCCAAGTCTTACTTCCCGACGAAGTAAAAATCTGTGAAAGTGAGTTATAGTCCCACTTTTAAAATCTAATATTTTTGGGATGAGAATACATGCAGGTTTTATAAATGATTTACAAAATAGACACAAGTACATGAAACTACATTCTATGGTTGAATTATCGAAATCGAATATGCCCCTTTTTATTAAGTCTGGTAATCTAAGAATTAGGGAACAGACACCCTAATTGACGCGAATCCTAAAGATAGATCTATTGGGCCTAACAAACCCCATCCAAAGTACCGGATGCTTTAGTACTTTGAAATTTATATCATATCCGAAGGGTGTCCCGGAATGATGGGGATATTCTTATATATGCATCTTGTTAATGTCGGTTACCAGGTGTTCACCATATGAATGATTTTTATCTCTATGTATGGGATGTGTATTGAAATATGAAATCTTGTGGTCTATTGTTACGATTTGATATATATAGGTTAAACCTATAACTCACCAACATTTTTGTTGACGTTTAAAGCATGTTTATTCTCAGGTGAATATTAAGAGCTTCCGCTGTTGCATACTAAAATAATGACAAGATTTGGAGTCCATGTTTGTATGATATTGTGTAAAAACTGCATTCAAGAAACTGATTTCGATGTAACATATTTGTATTGTAAACCATTATGTAATGGTCGTGTGTAAACAGGATATTTTAGATTATCATTATTTGATAATCTACGTAAAGCTTTTTAAACCTTTATTTATGAAATAAAGGTTATGGTTTGTTTTAAAAATGAATGCAGTCTTTGAAAAACGTCTCATATAGAGGTCAAAACCTCGCAACGAAATCAATTAATATGGAACGTTTTTAATCAATAAGAACGGGACATTTCAGTTGGTATCCGAGCGTTGGTCTTAGAGAACCAGAATTTTGCATTAGTGTGTCTTATCGAGTTTGTTAGGATGCATTAGTGAGTCTGGACTTCGACCGTGTTTACTTGAAAAATGATTGCTTAACAAATTTTGTTGGAAACTATATATTTTTAACATGTGAATATTATGTGATATATTAATCTCTTAACGCGTTTGATATTATGTGATAGATGTCTACCTCTAGAACAAGTCCCATTGACTCACCTAATAATAATGAAGAGTCAAATGTAAATTGGAATGATTCGTGGACTGATTCACAAGTTCCCGAAGAGGAACCGGAAGAAGAGTCGGAACCGGAAGAAGAATCGGAACCGGAAGAAGAATCGGAACCGGATGAAGAAATAGAACCGGTGGGGGAAATAATAAAATGGTTAAGTAAAAGAAAATCCTTAACCAACCGACCAAGGTTAATTATGGTCAATGGTGTTTCCGCCAAGGAAGCAAAATATTGGGAAGATTACCAATTCTCCGATGAATCGGATTCCGACGAGAATTCCGATGATGTTATAGAAATTACCCCAACTGAATTTAAAAAGGCAAAACAAAATAATAAGGGAAAGGGCATAAAAATAGAGAAATCTAATTCCAACCCCGATGAACTTTATATGTATCGTCAACCCCCGAAGTCCTTAAGTTGTAATAATGACCCGGGAACCTCTAAACCACCAGGTTTTTCTAAACCAATGTGGATAACGACGGCTCGTATTAGGGGAACATCATATATCCCTAGAAAATTGGTAAAACGAACCAAAACCGAAGAAGAAGAAACAAGCGAGTCGGAATAAGATAGTTGTATTCGTGTGGTGTAATATAAGTAATATTGTGTGCTTATGCTTTATGATATATGTAAAAATTGCTTGTATAATAAGTATTTTTTTTATGAATCTAACTCTTGTCTATTTTACAGTATAAAAACACAAAATGGATAGACAACCCAATATTTTAAGAGACCTACCCGGAGACATGATTGATGAAATCTTGTCTAGAGTCGGTCAGAATTCTTCGGCACAACTATTTAAGGCGAGATCAGTTTGTAAGACATTCGAAGAACGTTCCAAGAATGCCTTGGTTTATAAAAGGCTTTCGTTTGAAAGATGGGGGATATCACATTGGGAAATCCATAAGTTACGATGTGTTTACTTTGACGCATATATTGCGGAGAACCCAAATGCTATTTTACGCAATGGGTTAAGAAATTATTTTGACTCAATATATCCGAATATTGGACTTCGTGATTTAGAAAAAGCGGCTAACATGCAACATAAAGAAGCATGTTATGTTTATGGATTAGTAATGTTCGCTTCTCACCAAAGTGAGAACAAGAACATCGGGCTACAACTATTAAACAAAACGTTCCCACAAGTGACGGAGTCGGTAATTGGGGTAAGAAATGAGGTTTTTAGATTGTTACGGGACTGTTGGACATTACGTAACCCTCGTCCCTTTGACGACGTTACAACACGCTGTCTTATCAACGGCCATAACGGTTATGTTTCACAAGACCAAGGATGGGAAGTAATCCTAGTAAAACCAGAATGCATGACTTGTTTCTGGACGTATGAATTACGTGTCTTTATTGCCTTTGCTGAACGACTTGTGTACTAGCTAGAATTATCTTCACAACCATCTTGTATCAAATTTATTGTGTGCTATATTTCATGCTATATGTAAAATAAGCGGTATTGTAAGTTTGTAAAATATTGTGTAAAAGTTTGAACGCGAAATATTATTATAATCAGTTTTTCATATAGAATTGTAGTAGTTGAATTGTATATTAGCTACTAAGTATGAACTTAACGGGTAGGTACTACCCGAATTTAAACTTATAAAACGCTAATATGAAGAAAAAGCTTTTATAAATGAGTTCATATTATGCTACGAAATACTATTAACTACTCTTAATATTCTGTATGATTAACTTGTTCCATTTGACTATTTTGAAGGAAATGGCACCGACTACTCGACACACCGTGAATATGAATGAAGAGGAATTCCGTACTTTTCTAGCTTCAAACATAGCCGCAGTACAGGCTGCGCTACATACCAACAATAACCTTGGATCTAGCAGTACAGGAAATCGTGTAGGATGCACCTACAAAGAATTCACTGCCTGCAAACCTTTAGAATTTGATGGAACCGAAGGACCGATCGGATTGAAACGGTGGACCGAGAAGGTCGAATCGGTGTTTGCCATAAGTAAGTGTACTGAAGAGGACAAAGTGAAGTACGCTACGCATACCTTCACAGGTTCTGCGTTAACATGGTGGAATACCTATCTAGAGCAAGTGGGACAAGACGATGCGTACGCACTATCGTGGTCAGCATTCAAGCACTTGATGAACGAGAAGTACCGTCCCAGAACCGAGGTCAATAAGCTCAAGACAGAAATTAGAGGGTTACGAACCCAAGAATTTGATATTACCACGTACGAAAGACGATTCATAGAATTGTGCCTATTGTGTCCGGGAGCATTCGAAGATGAGGAAGAGAAGATCGATGCGTTTGTGAAAGGATTACCGGAAAGAATCCAAGAAGATATAAGTTCACACGAGCCCGCCTCCATACAACAGGCATGTAGAATGGCTCACAAACTAGTGAACCAGATTGAAGAAAGAATTAAAGAACAGACTGCTGAAGAGGCCAATGTGAAGCAAGTCAAAAGAAAGTGGGAGGAAAACGGTGATGAGAATCACCAATACAACAACAACAGCAATTACAACAATAATCGCAACAATTCTCCCAATAATCGCAACTACAATAAACGGCCCAACAACAACAACAGCAGCAACTACAACAATCATCCCAACAACAATAATAACCGCAACAACAACAACAATCAGAAGCAGCTATGCCAAAGGTGTGAAAAGTATCACTCAGGGTTCTGCACCAAATTTTGCAACAAGTGTAAAAGAAATGGTCATAGCGCGGCGAAGTGTGAGTTCTACAGACCAGGGGTTAATAGAACGAAAGGAACAAATGGTGTCGGAACGAGTAATGGCGGAGCAAGTAGTGTCGGAGCAAGTTATGCCAATGTAGTTTGTTATAAATGTGGAAAACCGGGCCACATTATTAGAAATTGCCCGAACCAGGAGAACACGAATGGATAAGGCCGCGGAAGAGTTTTCAATATTAATGCGGCAGAGGCAAAGGAAGACCCGGAGCTTCTTACGGGTACGTTTCTTATTGACAATAAATCTGCTTACGTTTTATTTGATTCGGGTGCGGATAGAAGCTATATGAGTAGAGATTTTTGTGCTAAATTAAGTTGTCCATTGACGCCTTTGGATAGTAAATTTTTACTCGAATTAGCAAATGGTAAATTAATTTCAGCAGATAATATATGTCGGAATCGAGAAATTAAACTGGTTAGCGAAACATTTAAGATTGATTTGATACCAGTAGAGTTAGGGAGTTTTGATGTGATAATCAGTATGGACTGGTTGAAAGAAGTGAAAGCAGAGATCGTTTGTTACAAAAATGCAATTCGCATTATACGAGAAAAAGGAAAACCCTTAATGGTGTACGGAGAAAAGGGCAACACGAAGCTACATCTTATTAGTAATTTGAAGGCACAAAAACTAATAAGAAAAGGTTGCTATGCTGTTCTAGCACACGTCGAGAAAGTACAAACTGAAGAAAAGAGCATCAATGATGTTCCCATTGCAAAAGAATTTCCTGATGTATTTCCGAAAGAATTACCGGGATTACCCCCACATCGATCCGTTGAATTTCAAATAGATCTTGTACCAGGAGCTGCACCAATAGCTCGTGCTCCTTACAGACTCGCACCCAGTGAGATGAAAGAACTGCAAAGCCAATTACAAGAACTTTTAGAGCGTGGTTTCATTCGACCAAGCACATCACCGTGGGGAGCTCCTGTTTTGTTTGTCAAGAAGAAAGATGGTACATTCAGGTTGTGTATCGACTACCGAGAGTTGAACAAACTTACCATCAAGAACCGCTACCCACTACTGAGAATCGATGACTTATTTGATCAACTACAAGGCTCGTCTGTTTATTCAAAGATTGACTTACGTTCCGGGTATCATCAAATGCGGGTGAAAGAAGATGATATTCCAAAGACTGCTTTCAGAACACGTTACGATCATTACGAGTTTATGGTCATGCCGTTTGGTTTAACTAATGCACCAGCTGTGTTCATGGACCTTATGAACCGAGTGTGTGGACCATACCTTGACAAGTTTGTCATTGTTTTCATTGATGACATACTTATTTACTCAAAGAATGACCAAGAACACGGTGAACATTTGAGAAAGGTGTTAGAAGTATTGAGGAAGGAAGAATTGTACGCTAAGTTTTCAAAGTGTGCATTTTGGTTGGAAGAAGTTCAATTCCTCGGTCACATAGTGAACAAAGAAGGTATTAAGGTGGATCCGGCAAAGATAGAAACTGTTGAAAAGTGGGAAACCCCGAAAACTCTGAAACACATACGCCAGTTTTTAGGACTAGCTGGTTACTACAGAAGGTTCATCCAAGACTTTTCCAGAATAGCAAAACCCTTGACTGCATTAACGCATAAAGGGAAGAAATTTGAATGGAATGATGAACAAGAGAAAGCGTTTCAGTTATTGAAGAAAAAGCTAACTACGGCACCTATATTGTCATTGCCTGAAGGGAATGACGATTTTGTGATTTATTGTGATGCATCAAAGCAAGGTCTCGGTTGTGTATTAATGCAACGAACGAAGGTGATTGCTTATGCGTCTAGACAATTGAAGATTCACGAACAAAATTATACGACGCATGATTTGGAATTAGGCGCGGTTGTTTTTGCATTAAAGACTTGGAGGCACTACTTATATGGGGTCAAAAGTATTATATATACCGACCACAAAAGTCTTCAACACATATTTAATCAGAAACAACTGAATATGAGGCTGCGTAGGTGGATTGAATTATTGAATGATTACGACTTTGAGATTCGTTACCACCCGGGGAAGGCAAATGTGGTAGCCGATGCCTTGAGCAGGAAGGACAGAGAACCCATTCGAGTAAAATCTATGAATATAATGATTCATAATAACCTTACTACTCAAATAAAGGAGGCGCAACAAGGAGTTTTAAAAGAGGGAAATTTAAAGGATGAAATACCCAAAGGATCGGAGAAACATCTTAATATTCGGGAAGACAGAACCCGGTATAGGGCTGAAAGGATTTGGGTACCAAAATTTGGAGATATGAGAGAAATGGTACTTAGAGAAGCTCATAAAACCAGATACTCAATACATCCTGGAACGGGGAAGATGTACAAGGATCTCAAGAAACATTTTTGGTGGCCGGGTATGAAAGCCGATGTTGCTAAATACGTAGGAGAATGTTTGACGTGTTCTAAGGTCAAAGCTGAGCATCAGAAACCATCAGGTCTACTTCAACAACCCGAAATCCCGGAATGGAAATGGGAAAACATTACCATGGATTTCATCACTAAATTGCCAAGGACTGCAAGTGGTTTTGATACAATTTGGGTAATAGTTGATCGTCTCACCAAATCAGCACACTTCCTGCCAATAAGAGAAGATGACAAGATGGAGAAGTTAGCACGACTGTATTTGAAGGAAGTCGCCTCCAGACATGGAATACCAATCTCTATTATCTCTGATAGGGATGGCAGATTTATTTCAAGATTCTGGCAGACATTACAGCAAGCATTAGGAACTCGTCTAGACATGAGTACTGCCTATCATCCACAAACTGATGGGCAGAGCGAAAGGACGATACAAACGCTTGAAGACATGCTACGAGCATGTGTTATTGATTTCAGAAATAGTTGGGATCGACATCTACCGTTAGCAGAATTTTCCTACAACAACAGCTACCATTCAAGCATTGAGATGGCGCCGTTTGAAGCACTTTATGGTAGAAAGTGCAGGTCTCCGATTTGTTGGAGTGAAGTGGGGGATAGACAGATTACGGGTCCGGAGATTATACAAGAAACTACCGAGAAGATCATCCAAATTCAACAACGGTTGAAAACCGCCCAAAGTCGACAAAAGAGCTACGCTGACATTAAAAGAAAAGATATAGAATTTGAAATTGGAGAGATGGTCATGCTTAAATTTGCACCTTGGAAAGGCGTTGTTCGATTTGGTAAACGAGGGAAATTAAATCCAAGGTATATTGGACCATTCAAGATTATTGATCGTGTCGGACCAGTAGCTTACCGACTTGAGTTACCTCAACAACTCGCGGCTGTACATAACACTTTCCATGTCTCGAATTTAAAGAAATGTTTTGCTAAAGAAGATCTCACTATTCCGTTAGATGAAATCCAAATCAACGAAAAACTCCAATTCATCGAAGAACCCGTCGAAATAATGGATCGCGAGGTTAAAAGAGTTAAGCAAAACAAGATACCAATTGTTAAGGTTCGATGGAATGCTCATAGAGGACCCGAGTTCACTTGGGAGTGTGAAGATCAGATGAAGAAGAAATACCCGCATCTATTTCCAGAAGATTCGTCAACACCTTCAACAGCTTAAAATTTCGGGACGAAATTTATTTAACGGGTAGGTACTGTAGTGACCCGAACTTTTCCATGTTTATATATATTAATTAAGATTGATATTTACATGATTAAATGTTTCCAACATGTTAAGCAATCAAACTTGTTAAGACTTGATTAATTGAAATAGGTTTCATATAGACAATTGACCACCCAAGTTGACCGGTGATTCACGAACGTTAAAACTTGTAAAAACTATATGATGACATATATATGGATATATATATAGTTAACATGATACTATGATAAGTAAACATATCATTAAGTATATTAACAATGAACTACATATGTAAAAACAAGACTACTAACTTAATGATTTTTAAACGAGACATATATGTAACGATTATCGTTGTAAAGACATTTAATGTATATATATCATATTAAGAGATATTCATACATGATAATATCATGATAATATAATAATTTAAAATCTCATTTGATATTATAAACATTGGGTTAACAACATTTAACAAGATCGTTAACCTAAAGGTTTCAAAACAACACTTACATGTAACGACTAACGATGACTTAACGACTCAGTTAAAATGTATATACATGTAGTGTTTTAATATGCATTTATACACTTTTGAAAGACTTGAATACACTTATCAAAATACTTCTACTTAACAAAAATGCTTACAATTACATCCTCGTTCAGTTTCATCAACAATTCTACTCGTATGCACCCGTATTCGTACTCGTACAATACACAGCTTTTAGATGTATGTACTATTGGTATATACACTCCAATGATCAGCTATTAGCGGCCCATGTGAGTCACCTAACACATGTGGGAACCATCATTTGGCAACTAGCATGAAATATCTCATAAAATTACAAAAATATGAGTAATCATTCATGACTTATTTACATGAAAACAAAATTACATATCCTTTATATCTAATCCATACACCAATGACCAAAAACACCTACAAACACTTTCATTCTTCAATTTTCTTCATATAATTGATCTCTCTCAAGTTCTATCTTCAAGTTCTAAGTGTTCTTCATATATTCTACAAGTTCTAGTTACATAAAATCAAGAATACTTTCAAGTTTGCTAGCTCACTTCCAATCTTGTAAGGTGATCATCCAACCTCAAGAAATCTTTGTTTCTTACAGTAGGTTATCATTCTAATACAAGGTAATAATCATATTCAAACTTTGGTTCAATTTCTATAACTATAACAATCTTATTTCAAGTGATGATCTTACTTGAACTTGTTTTCGTGTCATGATTCTGCTTCAAGAACTTCGAGCCATCCAAGGATCCGTTGAAGCTAGATCCATTTTTCTCTTTTCCAGTAGGTTTATCCAAGGAACTTAAGGTAGTAATGATGTTCATAACATCATTCGATTCATACATATAAAGCTATCTTATTCTAAGGTTTAAACTTGTAATCACTAGAACATAGTTTAGTTAATTCTAAACTTGTTCGCAAACAAAAGTTAATCCTTCTAACTTGACTTTTAAAATCAACTAAACACATGTTCTATATCTATATGATATGCTAACTTAATGATTTAAAACCTGGAAACACGAAAAATACCGTAAAACCGGATTTACGCCGTCGTAGTAACACCGCGGGCTGTTTTGGGTTAGTTAATTAAAAACTATGATAAACTTTGATTTAAAAGTTGTTATTCTGAGAAAATGATTTTTATTATGAACATGAAACTATATCCAAAAATTATGGTTAAACTCAAAGTGGAAGTATGTTTTCTAAAATGGTCATCTAGACGTCGTTCTTTCGACTGAAATGACTACCTTTACAAAAATGACTTGTAACTTATTTTTCCGACTATAAACCTATACTTTTTCTGTTTAGATTCATAAAATAGAGTTCAATATGAAACCATAGCAATTTGATTCACTCAAAACGGATTTAAAATGAAGAAGTTATGGGTAAAACAAGATTGGATAATTTTTCTCATTTTAGCTACGTGAAAATTGGTAACAAATCTATTCCAACCATAACTTAATCAACTTGTATTGTATATTATGTAATCTTGAGATACCATAGACACGTATACAATGTTTCGACCTATCATGTCGACACATCTATATATATTTCGGAACAACCATAGACACTCTATATGTGAATATTGGAGTTAGCTATACAGGGTTGAGGTTGATTCCAAAATATATATAGTTTGAGTTGTGATCAATACTGAGATACGTATACACTGGGTCGTGGATTGATTCAAGATAATATTTATCGATTTATTTCTGTACATCTAACTGTGGACAACTAGTTGTAGGTTACTAACGAGGACAGCTGACTTAATAAACTTAAAACATCAAAATATATTAAAAGTGTTGTAAATATATTTTAAACATACTTTGATATATATGTATATATTGTTATAGGTTCGTGAATCAACCAGTGGCCAAGTCTTACTTCCCGACGAAGTAAAAATCTGTGAAAGTGAGTTATAGTCCCACTTTTAAAATCTAATATTTTTGGGATGAGAATACATGCAGGTTTTATAAATGATTTACAAAATAGACACAAGTACGTGAAACTACATTCTATGGTTGAATTATCGAAATCGAATATGCCCCTTTTTATTAAGTCTGGTAATCTAAGAATTAGGGAACAGACACCCTAATTGACGCGAATCCTAAAGATAGATCTATTGGGCCTAACAAACCCCATCCAAAGTACCGGATGCTTTAGTACTTCGAAATTTATATCATATCCGAAGGGTGTCCCGGAATGATGGGGATATTCTTATATATGCATCTTGTTAATGTCGGTTACCAGGTGTTCACCATATGAATGATTTTTATCTCTATGTATGGGATGTGTATTGAAATATGAAATCTTGTGGTCTATTGTTACGATTTGATATATATAGGTTAAACCTATAACTCACCAACATTTTTGTTGACGTTTAAAGCATGTTTATTCTCAGGTGAATATTAAGAACTTCCGCTGTTGCATACTAAAATAAGGACAAGATTTAGAGTCCATGTTTGTATGATATTGTGTAAAATCTGCATTCAAGAAACTGATTTCGATGTAACATATTTGTATTGTAAACCATTATGTAATGGTCGTGTGTAAACAGGATATTTTAGATTATCATTATTTGATAATCTACGTAAAGCTTTTTAAACCTTTATTTATGAAATAAAGGTTATGGTTTGTTTTAAAAATGAATGCAGTCTTTGAAAAACGTCTCATATAGAGGTCAAAACCTCGCAACGAAATCAATTAATATGGAACGTTTTTAATCAATAAGAACGGGACATTTCAGTATTAAACGTATAATACTTTACATGAACGTATTTGTTTCAATATGATTATCTATGGAATTAGAAGATAATATCAAATGATTGATTTATCAGATACATTGTATGATTATGAGTCTTTGTTGAGAGGTCCACATTGATTTGCGAAATCTTCCCATTTTAACAATATTTGGAAAATGGTGAAGTGACCTACAAGTAAGAACAAAAGTGTCAATTAACGAGAGTTAGACAAAAGTTAGTGGAGATTCCTGTTGATTTCCAATACATGCTCGTGACTTTTGATAAGATAACTATTTAGCTTTCATATTATTTAATGTGAAAGTGAAATTATGGAGTATAGATAACTTTGGAAATGGATATTGACAAGTTAAGTAAATCGACGTTTTACATTAAAATGATTTCATACATTTAATTTATCCATTTGACTTAACCCTACGATTCACGAATAATTAATTATAATTAAGCATGAACATATATATACTATTAATATAAAAAGGATATAACTAATAAATTTATATATATGTGTTCGATTACAAATATGTATATTAATAAATATACAAATGATATAGGTTCGTGAATCCAAGGCCAACCCTACATTTGTTCAATGCCGTCATATGTATTTTTACTACAAAATACAGTATTGTGAGTTTCATTACTCCCTTTTTATATATATTTTTGGGACTGAGAATACATGCGATGCTTTTATAAATGTTTTACGAAATAGACACAAATACTTAAAATTACATTCTATGGTTGGATTATTAAACCGAATATCACCCGTTTTAGCTTGGTAACCTAAGAATTAGGCAGACGAGAGGTTCTGTTCCTAATTGACGCGAATCCTAAAGATAGATCTATTGGGCCTAACAACCCCCATTCAGGTTATGGATGGATTTAGTACTTCGAGATTATTATTATACATACGAGAAGTTCTGTTTGGGGATATTCTATGCATTAAAGTTAATGTCGGTTACCAGGTGTTCAATTCATATGAATGATTTTATCTTTATGCTGACGAGAGGTTCTGTTTATAAATATGAAATCTTGTGGTCTATTAAAATTATAGAAATGATCGATTATGATAAACTAATGAACTCACCAACCTTTTGGTTGACACTTTAAAGCATGTTTATTTTCAGGATTGAAAGAAATCTTCCGATGTGCATTTGCTCAATTTAAAGATATTACTTGGAGTCATTCATGGCATATTTCAAAAGACGTTGCATTCAAGTCATTGAGTTCAGTAAAGATTATGATTAAGTAAATGACAGATTAGATCATTTATAGTTGGATATTATGAGATTGTATGCATGCCTGTCAACTTTCAATGTAATAAAAGTTTGTCTTTTAAAACGAATGCAATGTTTGTAAAATGTATCATATAGAGGTCAAATACCTCGCAATGTAATCATATGTTATTGTATTCGTTCTTATAGATTAGGACGGGTCTTTACATGTGGATGATATGCGGTACTCATGTCTAAACGGTTCCCAAGGCTTCTTGTAAATCTAGAAGTGAAACGAGCATTTCGATCCGAGATAATTGACAATGGTACACCGTGCTGGAAAAGAATTCCCTTCAATGAATAGTTGTGCAAGTTTACCTATCTCGTCGGTTTCTGAATACGTTTAATAAGGTTATTCCCCTTCGTGGTGAAAGATGGGATTGTATGAGGGGTCCCTCCCCATTGAGAGATCGGATGATAAGATTTCCTTATACGGAAGTATGAGTGTAATGATAGGAGGAGTTTTCATTTTCGATGCAGTCGCATCGCGCGTCTTGTGGTCAAATGTTGAGACTTGGTGGAAACGAGATAGTACACGTAGTTATATATATATATATATATATATATATATATATATATATATATATATATATATATATATATATATATATATATTGGAGTTGAGTAGTAGCTGGTCGTATATCAGAAGCATAGGGACGATAAGTTAAAGAAGAAAGGGGTATCCTCGGATTGTATGTTATCTTGGGTTCCAGTAATATCATACGGTAACAGTGTAATAATAGAGTTATGTATCGTGGTACGTGGTGATGAGAAGGTTGATCGGGTCCGAAATTAAGTATTCTAATTCTTCATGCAAAATAACGAATTTCTGTTTCCTTGATTTCGAGTCGAGAGAGGATGCCTTTCAGGCGTTCACGTAGAAATATTTCCATATTTGACTTCCATTTTGTGCTACACGAATTTGGCTAGTAAGGTTGGTGTGGATAACTACGTTCAAGCTTCGGACACGGAGAGGTTTAAATTTTTCCCTTAATGAGTTAACGAGGTTAAAGGACGAGCAATACGGTAAAAGTTGGGAACGAATCTTCGGTAATAACCGACGAGATCCAAAAAATTTCGAATATAAGTCGGAGTCGTGAGGGTTTCCTGATTACGTGTGGCTTTGATTTTTGCGAGATCTACTTTAATACCTTGACCACTAACAACATGGTTTAGAAATTGGACTTCGTTTAACCAAAATTCACACTCAGAGAATTTGGCATAGAGTTTCTCTTTTCTCAAGAGTTCGAGCATAGGACGGAGATGTTGTTCGTTTTCCTTTTCGCTTTGAATAGGTTAGGACATCATCTATGAATACGATAATGGATTTGTCTACATAAGCTTGCATACGCGATTCATAAGATCTATGAATATGGACGGAGCCTTAGTTAAACTGAACGACACTAAAAGAAATTCATAACTATCGTAGCGAGTTCGGAAAACGGTTTTGGAGACATCTTCTCCCTTAACCCTCAATTTATGATAACCGAAATGGAGGTCGATTTGAAATACACGCGAGACCCTTGTAATTGATCAAAAGGTCATCGATACGGGGAAGAGGATATCGGTTCTTAACAGGAAATTATTTAGTTCACGCTAATCTGTACGCATTTATAGGGAAACATTTTCTTCTTAACAAATAGGATTTGAGCTCCCTAGTTCTATAGGTATCAGGTCAATTTCAAACTCTTTAACTAAAAAGTTTAACGTACACCTTCCGATAAAATTTGCCGGCATGCAATAGTTTTCCCTTGGTTACTTGAATGGCATAAGTAGTATCTAGGGGGGAGTGGTGGAGTGCAAAGAGTATGAGCCAAAGCCTTGGATACAAAACATTTATCGGCACCCGAATCGAATAAACATGAAACATAAGAGTTGTTGAGAAGAAACGTACCCGTGACTAGTTCATTGTCACCTCGGGCATCCTTGGCATTAATGTTGAAAGTTCAACTGTGTGCATTGGTGTTAGCTTTCTTCTTTGGGCACACATTCTTAAAATGACCCGGTTGGTCACATCCATAACAAACACCCGTTTTTGGCGTATTGGGCCCCTTTTGAGCGATGGGGGCGGTACTTTTACAATCGTTGGCCACATGGCCACTTCTTTGACACTTGATGCAAAATGGTTTGCCACATTCACCCAAATGATGTTTGCGGCACTTGTTACAATAAGGTAGGTTTCCGGCATACCCTTTCTTGCCGCCGGAGGTGAAAGGCTTCTTGGTGAAATTGTTGTGGTTGTAGTTGCTTGATTGAGAGGCTTCCCATTTTCTTTTTTTGCTACCTGATTGATCCGCGGCCGTTGGTGTCGGCGCTTCAAATTCATCCACCATTTCTATAAATTTACGGGCCATCGTTAAAGCCTCTTGTAGGTTAGAGGGTTTTGATGACATTACCCAGTATCGAATGCTCTTAGGGAGGCCATCCATGTAAAGTTCATCTCTTAGGGACTCGGGAGTCATGAGGTTTGGACACATTAAGGCTAGTTCGGCAAACCATTGATTATAAGCTTCGAGGTAATTCCGGACCGTCTTTAAATTTCTTAGGCCCTGTTCGAGTCTTCGAGTCTCGTCGCACGGGAAGTATTCAATGATCATTCTTTCTCTTAATTCGGTCCAAGAGAGTGTGTGGGCTTCATCGATACCCACCGATTGTACATACGTGTTCCACCATGAGAGAGCAATACCGACGAAAGTGTGGGTGGAATACTTGACCTTGTCTTGGTCCCGACAACCGCTTATGCCAAAAATGGCTTCCGTTTGCTCAAACCATCGGGTGAGGGCAACCGGTCCCCCGGTTCCATCGAAAATGGGAGGTTTGCACCCCATGAAGTTCTTGTAGGAGCACCCCTCATTTGAATTATTGGCTCCATGGTTAGTGTTGTTGTTATTGTTATTGGAGTGACCGGCCATGGCCGCATCCACGGCGGTGGCTATCATTCGTTGAAGAGCTCGTTCGAGAGTTTCGGGAGGAGTGTTGTGTTGACCTCGGTGAGCCATTGTTCCTTGAAAATGCAAGAATATCGTTGATTAGTATTCTCAATAATACTAATCGTGATATGGAATAATGATAGGGAGAAAATTTTCCTTGATCCGCCCTCGATTCTCTATGTCGAAATGTCGGCATATCCACATGAATCACCATAATATAATCCTGGCAATTATATTATCCTAATTCACATGTGCATTTAACATTACCTCATAAAGTCAAGATGGCGTGTCAATCAAATCAACAACGTGAGATTAAGATGAAATAAGAGTTAGATATGAATAAAAGAGTTCGAGTATAAATGCACAAGTAGTCAAGTAAGTCCTACTTCAAGTCTATATGCCGGTTGTAGTCTAGACTCACTAATGTACCCTACAACTCGGGGTTGACACCAATGAACTCTAAATCCCTACACCAATGCTCTGATACCATCTTTAGCGACCCGACAAAATTGTCATTGACGGCGCCGTCTACTTAGGTCCCGTTACGTGGTCATAAGTCTTTAAAACAACGTTTGACCAAAATATGTCGCATTCATTTCATATGTAAAGATGTTTCAAAGTTTACAAAGTAGTTCAACGACCAATACGATACAACGTTTTTAAGTACAAATGAAACCTATGCGACGCGGTTTAATGTAAAGTCAAAAGATGCTCTATGTATGCAAGTATACTCGACATCCAAGCAAGTATCAAAATAGAGTGCGGAAGCATGTAACACATATCGTTCAAGGACCTGGGAAAAACATAGAAAATCTGTCAACGAAAACGTTGGTGAAATCATAGGTTTAGTAAGTGAGTACGTAAGTAGGTAAGTTGAACCACAAGATTTATAACGTTGAAGTAATAGTAAAATCATTCTAAAAATTGTTATCACGAGCACCCAATTATCAAGGCTTAACTAACGTTACCCCGTCACATAGTGTTAGAACCTACACTTTATTCTCGAAAATATATTTCATCTGCCTAACGATAGCGAACCGTCCGAATGAGGGTTTGTCAAACCCATATGGCCATACAACATAAGTTCTCGCTTACACCCGGCAAGTGTAACTAATGATAATCGAATTGAGGCATTTTTGTTCTAACTCGTACGTAGAATGTTTGTTTTCGTACTTGTGTTCACTTTGTAAAACGAAACGTTTATGTTTTCTCATCCCAAATATAAGTATAAAAGAGTAAAAGTGGGACTATGATCTCACCTTGAGTGCACGAATAAATATACTTCACAAAGTTAACGTGTGTAAGAACGGATGCTAGTCTTGACCTAAATAAATAGGTTGTATCAATATCGGTAAACACGGTCGATCAAAGTTGTTCAGTTAGTCCTATGGCTCGTTACGACTCGATTAATATAGCATGTGAATCAAATTGTCAAGTTTCATGCAAGATACAAGTATAAAAGCACGTTAGAATGATTGCATAAGTATTCGGTTAAGTTTGACCAAAATTCAACTTTGGTCAAGTCAAAGTCAACGAAAAAGTCAACACATTCGGGTCGGGTCTCGGACAATTTTTCTGAGTTATATAATAATATATGAGCATGTTAGAACAAGTTACATGTTAATCGGAGGTGCGTAGCATAGTTAGAATTAAACGAAAAATGGTCAAGTTGGACAGATCCTGACAGTTCATTTGGACGGCATCCAAAATGTCTGGACAGCGTCCAGCAATGAAGGACTGGACAGCGTTCAAAGATTGGGACGGCGTCCAATTTGGTATACAGATTCTGCTTTGCTGAAATTTCATAAGTGCACGAACCAAACTTCAATCAAACATAAATTGTGAACCGAAAACACTTAAAACATGTATCTTATACCATTGGAAAGGTATTTTGACGAGGAAAACAACTAAGCACATTTCATCAATCAATCTATCATTTACAACAACCAAAATCGCATTAAATGCTCATCATTTATTACATTCAAGTTCATTAAATGCGTTTCATGATTCGGGCAACCAATTTACATGTATGATATGCCGTTTCGAAGGTACATAAACATCCATTGTAACTAAACATTTACAAACAACTTTGCCAAGTATTTAATGCATCAAAATTCACATTGAAGACTACCAAAACCTAACCAAAATCACAAACTCATTAATCATGTTATGGAAGTTTTCCAAGTCAACCTACACATCAAATTGAAGCTAATGATGCTAGTAACACATTTAATACATGGACTTTTAACATCTAACAACATTTAAGCAACCAAATCTCAAGATCAAACAAGTCATTTTTCAAGTTCAATCTAGTTACACTAAAACAACAAGATCAAGCATACGAATCATATATTCAAGTTAGACTCGAGCTATAGATACTAACTAACACTTTTATAAGTCAAAAACATCTAGAACATAAAATCTAGTGTTTCAGAAAGTTACCCAAATGAGATGAAGTTGGTATGGATTCGAAGAGGAAGATGCAAGGATTCCGAATATGTAATTTGTTTTGAAGAACGCTTGCTAAATCGGATTTAGATGATGAATTTGTGTTTGAGGGGTTGAGAGCAAGAGGAGGTGGAAGTATTAAGGTGGGAGGTGATGAAATGAATGGAGGAGGAAGGAGTTGACTAGCTGACCTAGTCATCTCTTTGGTCACTTGACAACTTTGGTCCCTCAAGTTTAATTGCGGGTGCGTGAATTAACCGAACGAACATTTTAAAAACGCTAGCGCAAACGAGAGATGTTATAATTAAATGACAAAAATATTAAGAATGTTAGCTAACGGAGGATACGAATTTAGATAGCGAAAGATATTATCAAAAAAAAGACAACGTTAAAATAATTTAACGGAAAAATGCGGGATGTTGCAGTAATATGATATTTGAATTGATTAATGTGAAATTTATTGAAGTTGGAGTACTTTTACACGTTTATCAGGATGATAAGATTAGGGCTTTTTTCCCTGTTTATAGGTTTGTTTTTTTATGTTTATGTACAATGTACAATTGACCTTTTGATAGAAAAGCCGTTTGCTAGTAGCTTGAATAGGTGTAATACTCCTACTGTGTCAATCCAACCACATCACTTCGGTTTATATTGAGTAGTTGATTTACTTTATGATTTAATTTAATGATATGATATACATTAGTTATGAATTCGGTAAACTCCTTTGAATATAAAAATTTAGATTTTTACTGTGATGACCCGGAAATTTTCGACCAAATTTAAACTTAATCTTATATGATTTCGATACGATAAGCAAAGTCTGTTAAACTGAATCTCAAAATTCTTGAACTATTCAATTACCTTTCGTTTATTCACGATGATGCACAAATAATTATATGTAAATAGATACATATACTATAACTTGAAAACGTAACTAAGTGTTGGGTATATGATACTGTGCATTAATCTTATTTGATTGATTACCTGATTGATATATTTAACTACGGAGTTAAAAGATTATGCCAAACGATTCAAGTAAAAGACATTTACTGAGTCTCTTAAGGATTATGATATCATTACGGGTCTCTGTTGAGAGGTCCACGTTGATTTGAGAAATCATTCATTTTTAACGGTATTCGGAACAAATGATAAAGTGTTTGTTTAAATAACGTAACTTGGACACATACAATAATAAGGAATATTAACTGTTGGAATTAGATATATGAATAACCTGTGTTATGTATTTTAAAAACGTGTTTATTAAATATTGAATATATATATTTAAATATAATATTAACTTGGTCATAAAACAATCTGTTATTATATATATAATAACAAATAACGAGACGATGATTTATAGAAGTAAATGACCAAAATACTCGAAAGTTTAAGATATACTTTGAGTGGTATAGTTTAGGAATAATTTAAGTCTATATTTTGACAAAGGTACGAGTCGCGAAACGTAATGTACAAGTTTTCTCAACGTACGAAGGGACACTCGAAAAATCGGAACCGGGACATAAGTCGAGTGATGACGTACGACTTATCGGAACAAAAATTACAAGTCAACTATGCATGTGAATTTAATATAATATATAATTAATTATTTAAATTAAATATATTATATATATTATATTAAATTATGTCGACAAACAAAATTACAAAAAATATGTGAGTTGGATCTGACGGCCATGCGATCGCATGGCAAATAGGCATAAAACCCATGCGATCGCATGGGCATCAGAATCAGGCCACACCTATAAAAGCTCGAGCATTTTGGTCTCTGTCTTACACACATACATATCATACTCCATATTTATATTATTATTATTATTATTATTATTATTATTATTATTATTATTATTATTATTATTATTATTATTATTATTATTAAGATTAATATTATTATTAATCTTATTATTATTTATATTATTAATTAGTATTATACATAAAATACTACGACGAGGTTATGAGTGTGTCACTTTCAAAATGATTTTAAGAGCAGAATAGAGCTAAGGAAATTATGGGTTATTACTAAGGAGGTTATGGGTATTGTTCGAGGGTTATGCTCGTAAAGTCAAACCTAGTAATTATCATCTCCGTTACATCTACGTACTGTCCTACAATATTAAGTCTCAATATTGATACGTAAGCACTCATATTTTATCTTTTATATATTAATAGTGTATCCATGTCTAGTGCTCGAATATATATTTATACATGCTTGTATGCTAAATTTCGTCATTAAACAGTTTATAATGAATCACGAATTAAATACATATATTACTGGTAAAAGGTATATGATATACATGTTTTTGGAAAGCTGGCGAAAAATCAATAATTTTTCATTTAGATATCGAATAGTTTCGATGAACGGATTAAAAGATATGATCAACTGAATTATGATTAACGTTAATTGAAATTGCTTTTGAATTTACAATTAAGATTTAAACAACTTGTTTACGAGATTGATAAATTGGATTTTTGAACATTACCAACCGAGTAAATGAATCCTTATATAAGGTACGTCTCGTTTTGTTAAACAAATGTCAAAATTGACTTTTTGAAACGACTTTGGATAACTTTTGTATGTCGATATCGAGCATTAGGATTGTGATACACTATGACCTGACCTAGCTTGATAGACATTTATTGACCAACATATGTTCTCTAGGTTGAGATCTATGGTTATTTGGTAATTCGAGTTTCGGTCACATTTTGGTGAACGACTTTATATGCTGCTAAGGTGAGTTTCATAAGATCCCTTTTACTCTCTACATTTTTGGGCTGAGAATACATGCAAATGCTTTATTAACCGATATACAATATTTATATGCGTGAGTTTCATTTGCTTCCTTTTTAATTGCTTTTGCAATATATATTTTTGGGCTGAGAATACATGCACTTTATTTTAAACACAATGGATACAAGTACATACTAAATTCTACACTGAGTTTGAACCGAAAATCCCTTAGCTTTGGTAACTAGTAACTGCCAGTTATAAGAACTGGTGGGCGCGAGTAGTAGTATATAGATCCATAGGGCTTGATATTCCCGTCCGAGCTAGAGCACTAGCCTTTTAACGGACGTATGCTATTTGAGAAGCGTACACGTTGGTTTACGTGTATTATTAAGATGATTATACAAAGGGTACAAATTATATACGTTAAGTTTAGTTACCAGGGTGCTCAATTTCGTAGAATATTTTGATAAACGTTTCTGGATGAAACAACTGAAATCTTGTTATCCACTTTTATATGCAGATTATGCGAAACACTAAAACTATGAATTCACCAACCTTTGTGTTGACACTTGTTAGCATGTTTATTCTCAGGTTCCCTAGAAGTCTTCCGCTGTTTGCTTATATGATAGACAAGCTATGTGCATGGAATCTTACATGGCATATTTTTCAAGAAAACGTTGCATTCACCAATTCATCACCATGTACCTTATTTAGACTGCATTGTCAACGGAAGTACTGTTGTAAACTATTATATAAGGTGATTGTTTATATGTAGAAATCATCAGATGTCGAAAACCTTTGATTTAATATTCATTTATGGTGTGCCTTTTCAAAAGAATGCAATGTTTATAAAACGTATCATATAGAGGTCAAATACCTCGCAATGAAATCAATGAATGACGTACTCGGCCAAATGGATTTGGAGCGATCGTCACAGTTGGTATCAGAGCTTGAGGTCATAGGGAACCAGAATTTGCATTAGTGTGTTTAACTGGTAATTGTTATGATGCATTAGTGAGTCTGGACTATGACTGTATCTGTTTTTACCGAGTTTTACTTACCATTTATCGTCAAAAATTACTTGCTTATCATTCCTAAGTCTAGACACGTCTTAATACATTTACTGCATAGATAGTTTACCGACAAAATTCATATCTTAGCATATCTGTTACTGTAAACTTTTCCTGACATTTTTCGAAAATTTTCTCCGTGATTTATGGAATTTGGTATTATATATACATATGTAAATTATGTATTGAAGAATACCAAACTAAATTCTATAATCTATTTCATATCAAAAATCATCTATCTAATTATACAAGATGGATCCCGTATCTAGTTCAAATTCCTTAAATTTCGACAGCTATTCCGATATGGATATTCTCCTGAACTCTGAAGAAAGTGTAACTGGAATGGATCAACCAATTAGCCATCATCTATTCTGAATGAATTGGGGATGGGTTCGTAGCCTACTTAATTATTGGAGACAAGAAGAAGGCGATCCCTTCCATCCACCACATTGCCCTCTTGGCGAAGAACCTGAAGCACTTACCGGCGAACCTGTTCGTAATACCATTTTCTCTCTCATTTCCAGAGTATCTAGTCATGATTATATACTATCTCACATTCTAAATCTTATTCGTCCGCTCGTTCGAATCGACAATCATCCCGGTGTAGTAGAAGAAGTCAACGAGCTTCGCGCTCGGGTAGTGGCTTTGGAGAATATGGTGCAAAGGTTACAAGCACCAGCAGCATCACCGGCATCAACAGTACCACCGACAACAACACCAACAGTACCATTACCACCACCAACAACATCCGCATCGCAAACCTCAACTTCACAATCTATTCCACGAGCATCAACGTCATACGCACCGTAGTTACCAAGAAATACCAGCAACAATAACCGATGAAGTATTAGCTCATTTCCCCTGAAGAAATTTTATGTATATTTAATATATATGAATTTTGAAATCAAAATAAATCTTTTCGTACCAAGTTATTACGTGTGAATCTTAACTGGTAGGTACTACTCGGTTAGTTCATATTACTAATATGCAATGATGTACATCCTTCCTTAACAACTTAACCATTGTTAACTACAATCTCTGTTTCAACTTAATGAATTCCATTTCATAATAAACCAAGTGTATTATTCAATTACATAATTGATTTTACATTTTCATTTTCGATGTACTCAAAACTTTTCAGAAAACATCAATTTTACCTTGCGAAGTTAGCAAGAGTTCCATAAGCACCAACATGATTCACTGAGGAAATATCAATAAAACTGAATAACGAAGTATTGATTACATTAGTAAAATACTCCATGAAGATTATGAAATCTTTAATGTTTTAGAGATTATTCATTTCTAATCCAGCCAAAAATTAAATGAGCTTAATATGATATTAACTCATTAAATCTGTGTTACATCTGAAGAAAATATACATACATATATTTTCATAAAGACGGTAATAAAAATTCTTTTGTACAAAGTATTAATTGTGAAATCTTTAACGGGTAGGTAATACCCGGGAAAAATATAAGTTCGCTATTAATATGTTACACTGTATATTCTTCAACTTTGATTCAAAAATTATTAACAATGCTCACAACGATATACAATCGTTTTCATACATATTCAATTACATATTCTGATATTGACGGATCAGAATCCAAGTCACAACTTTGAACCGGTGACATCATTCTTAGATCTCTACATCTTTCAAAGCTATACTTTGACTTCAAAACTATGCAAGATCCTTTAACATTGTTTTTACCGAAAATAATCTTGCAATCCCTTTTCAAAGTATTCAGTTTTACCACACTTCCAACCAGTCAACTTCGACTTTTCAGATTAGCCTTATTGTAATCCGGACATATAAGTTCTTGTTACATGGGAACCTTTCATGTCCCACCACATTAGCAGTAAATTTACCAACAACTTCATTAATCCTTGACCTTTCAAAAAATCATAATACTCATTGAAACTCTATCATTTACACATTTGCATCTTGTAACGAGAATTGCCATACGAATTACCGGGAATTAGCAATCAGTATTTTGAAATCTTGCAGGACGTCTACGCCAACAGTTATATGTGTACATATAACGTCTACCTCCTGGACTTACATACTTCGAATGTGAAGTTTCTGAAAAACACCCCAAACTGCGAAACTAGTTCTCTGAATTTTAGAAAAATGATGATGAAGCAGCAAAAACTACAAATTACCTTAACAGTCAAAAGTTTGATGATAAAGAATAGTATGGTGGCAAAGCTGAGAAAAAGAGAAGGTTTGGAACTGGAAAACGGATTGAGCAAAGTATGAAGGAGGCTGTGGACAAATCACAAAGACTAAACCTGCCTTCAAAGAATACAAATGATTCAGTATCTGCTGAAGTCATTAACGAATACCTTGCTCCTGACTCAAAATCTGTTACGAACAAATCTTCTTCATCATCCTTCAATATTAGAAATTCTAAGATATTATCATATCTTTCATTATAAATATCTTCGATATTTCTGAAGATATCTTCATAACTATCATTGTTCGAGATTATTTATCTCTTCACGCTATCTGTGTTATCATAAAAGAAACTGTTTTAGTTTCTAGATTCTGAAAAATTCAAATTTAAAATACGAATGTTTTTGAAGTAGTGTTGGGAACTGAAGCATGAATTAGTATAATATAATGACACTTGATCAACGTGATTATATTACAGTAAGTCATGCTGAGTTTCTAATGGAACGTGATAAAGGTTCACAGATTCCACCCTCATCATGTGCCATGTTACACGACTCTTACATTCTAATCTCTAAATATATCAAGAAAATATATTTCTTGATGATTCGGTCTTTTCCAGATATTCTGGTAATTTGACAAATCAAAATCGTGCCATTACAATCTCTTTCTTAGAACATTAGTTATGTTTATCCAAAACTTCATACCTACGAATTCTGGACCATTATTCGCTTGACTTAAAGTCGGGAAGAGAGAACGGAAGCATGAAGCTCCGAAATATAACGGAGAATATAAAGCCCTATAACAACCCCGAAATTACAAACCGTGTATATCAATGCGTATAGCAATATAAAGACACGGGAGAATGAAAAACACTATAACCCCAAGGTAATGGTAGAAGAAAATAACTTCCTTTGGTGGTAGATGAAAAAGAAGAATGACAGATATGAAAGTTAAAAGTATATCAAGAATCAGAACTGGATGAAGCATTTCACAATCTTTTGAAGTATGAAATGAGGAAGAAGATGTAGGAGTGGTGAAAATAATGAAACGGAAGTAATTAATTTATAGCGAAATATCAGACATAACAATCGAGGCAGATTACGCATTTAATCAAAGGAAATCATAATTTCCTTAAATTTCGAAGAATCAAATCTTATTATGAAGATTTTCTATTCCTTAAATTTCGGAAACCAATCGTTACTACGTCAAAAGATAAGACGAATATCTATTTCACTCTATTATGATAACTTCTCTCATACGCTCCGAGTAATTGGATTGTTTTATCCATATTATTCAACGGTGATAAAACTCTAATTATCAACTCATATACGTGATGAAAACATTTTTATTGTTAGCCATGGCGACCTCACTCAAATTTCGGGACGATATTTCTTTAACGGGTAAGTACTGTGATGACCCGGAAATTTTCGACCAAATTTAAACTTAATCTTATATGATTTCGATACGATAAGCAAAGTCTGTTAAACTGAATCTCAAAATTCTTGAACTATTCAATTACCTTTCGTTTATTCACGATGATGCACGAATAATTATATGTAAATAGATACATATACTATAACTTAAAAACGTAACTAAGTGTTGGGTATATGATACTGTGCATTAATCTTATTTGATTGATTACCTGATTGATATATTTAACTACGGAGTTAAAAGATTATGCCAAACGATTCAAGTAAAAGACATTTACTGAGTCTCTTAAGGATTATGATATCATTACGGGTCTCTGTTGAGAGGTCCACGTTGATTTGAGAAATCATTCATTTTTAACGGTATTCTGAACAAATGATAAAGTGTTTGTTTAAATAACGTAACTTGGACACATACAATAATAAGGAATATTAACTGTTGGAATTAGATATATGAATAACCTGTGTTATGTATTTTAAAAACGTGTTTATTAAATATTGAATATATATATTTAAATATAATATTAACTTGGTCATAAAACAATCTGTTATTATATATATAATAACAAATAACGAGACGATGATTTATAGAAGTAAATGACCAAAATACTTGAAAGTTTAAGATATACTTTGAGTGGTATAGTTTAGGAATAATTTAAGACTATATTTTGACAAAGGTACGAGTCGCGAAACGTAATGTACAAGTTTTCTCAACGTACGAAGGGACACTCGAAAAACCGGAACCGGGACATAAGTCGAGTGATGACGTACGACTTATCGGAACAAAAATTACAAGTCAACTATGCATGTGAATTTAATATAATATATAATTAATTATTTAAATTAAATATATTATATATATTATATTAAATTATGTCGACAAACAAAATTACAAAAAATATGTGAGTTGGATCTAACGGCCATGCGATCGCATTGCAAATAGGCATAAAACCCATGCGATCGCATGGGCATCAGAATCAGGCCACACCTATAAAAGCTCGAGCATTTTGGTCTCTGTCTTACACACATACATATCATACTCCATATTTATATTATTATTATTATTATTATTATTATTATTATTATTATTATTATTATTATTATTATTATTATTATTATTATTATTATTATTATTATTATTATTATTAAGATTAATATTATTATTAATCTTATTATTATTAATATTATTAATTAGTATTATACATAAAATACTACGACGAGGTTATGAGTGTGTCACTTTCAAAATGATTTTAAGAGCAGGATAGAGCTAAGGAAATTATGGGTTATTACTAAGGAGGTTATGGGTATTGTTCGAGGGTTATGCTCGTAAAGTCAAACCTAGTAATTATCATCTCCGTTACATCTACGTACTGTCCTACAATATTAAGTCTCAATATTGATACGTAAGCACTCATATTTTATCTTTTATATATTAATAGTGTATCCATGTCTAGTGCTCGAATATATATTTATACATGCTTGTATGCTAAATTTCGTCGTTAAATAGTTTATAATGAATCACGAATTAAATACATATATTACTGGTAAAAGGTATATGATATACATGTTTTTGGAAAGCTGGCGAAAAATCAATAATTTTTCATTTAGATATCGAATAGTTTCGATGAACGGATTAAAAGATATGATCAACTGAATTATGATTAACGTTAATTGAAATTGCTTTTGAATTTACAATTAAGATTTAAACAACTTGTTTACGAGATTGATAAATTGGATTTTTGAACATTACCAACCGAGTAAATGAATCCTTATATAAGGTACGTCTCGTTTTGTTAAACAACTGTCAAAATTGACTTTTTGAAACGACTTTGGATAACTTTTGTATGTCGATATCGAGCATTAGGATTGTGATACACTATGACCTGACCTAGCTTGATAGACATTTATTGACCAACATATGTTCTCTAGGTTGAGATCTACGGTTATTTGGTAATCCGAGTTTCGGTCACATTTTGGTGAACGACTTTATATGCTGCTAAGGTGAGTTTCATAAGATCCCTTTTACTCTCTACATTTTTGGGCTGAGAATACATGCAAATGCTTTATTAACCGATATACAATATTTATATGCGTGAGTTTCATTTGCTCCCTTTTTAATTGCTTTTGCAATATATATTTTTGGGCTGAGAATACATGCACTTTATTTTAAACACAATGGATACAAGTACATACTAAATTCTACACTGAGTTTGAACCGAAAATCTCTTAGCTTTGGTAACTAGTAACTGCCAGTTATAAGAACTGGTGGGCGCGAGTAGTAGTATATGGATCCATAGGGCTTGATATCCCCGTCCGAGCTAGAGCACTAGCCTTTTAACGGACGTATGCTATTTGAGAAGCGTACACGTTGGTTTACGTGTATTATTAAGATGATTATACAAAGGGTACAAATTATATATACGTTAAGTTTAGTTACCAGGGTGCTCAATTTCGTAGAATATTTTGATAAACGTTTCTGGATGAAACAACTGAAATCTTGTTATCCACTTTTATATGCAGATTATGCGAAACACTAAAACTATGAATTCACCAACCTTTGTGTTGACACTTGTTAGCATGTTTATTCTCAGGTTCCCTAGAAGTCTTCCGCTGTTTGCTTATATGATAGACAAGCTATGTGCATGGAATCTTACATGGCATATTTTTCAAGAAAACGTTGCATTCACCAATTCATCACCATGTACCTTATTTAGACTGCATTGTCAACGGAAGTACTGTTGTAAACTATTATATAAGGTGATTGTTTATATGTAGAAATCATCAGATGTCGAAAACCTTTTATTTAATATTCATTTATGGTGTGCCTTTTCAAAAGAATGCAATGTTTATAAAACGTATCATATAGAGGTCAAATACCTCGCAATGAAATCAATGAATGACGTATTCGGCCAAATGGATTTGGAGTGATCGTCACATTTCCATAGTAACCAAAGAAAGAAAATAAATAAATAAATACATTCATTACAAATTTCTATTGAAAAAATAGTACCTGTTGAAGATCGATAGGAAATAGGGAGGAAGAAATGATAAGAAAGTTACTGAAATCAAAAGTTTAGATGTAAATATAAGATTTAAATTGAGGGAATGCGAGTCAATGGGTAGAGTCTGCGTGTCAAATTTGTAAAGCCACGTACCCTTCCCGTTGTTGTCTCAACTAATGAATGAAGTGTTACCCCGTTGCTTTTTGCACATTTTTAATGACTGAGATGTGTAAGTTTTTTGTGTCGATTTATTGATGGTGTGGGTTTTTAATGTGAAGTATTGGTGGTATGAATTTCTTTTGTGAGTTAAAAGTGTTGTGATAATGTATTAAAATATAAGTAGTAAAATAGTATATAAAAGGTTTTAAAATAATATAAAATTGTAATAAAAACAAAGTCATGGCCGTTACTTCTCATGTTGGAAGGCAACCAACGCCCTCATTTTCTTTTTCCAATCCAACGCCCCATTACTCTATTTTAGGACGTGGCTTTTCTTCCACCTAGGATTCGCCGGACGTTGGATCCTAGATAGCCGATACCCCACGCCTACAACCTCCCATATCGCGGCGTTGGTTTTCGAAATTGGTCGGCGTGCGTTGGAATCTAACGCATAATGCAACGGGTGGCATTGACAAATGTCACTCTCTGATTTGTTCAAAGTATTTGACCGTAAAAATAAATAAATACATAAATAAAAATATTAATAATAATTCATTATTATTTTCTATATATTACATCTTCCATATTATTTCTTCCAAACAAAATAAACACATACATACATACTTCTTCTCTTAAAAAAATGTCTAACTCTCCAAACACTTCATACAATCCACAAAATCAAGATGAAGATCCCGAAACACCACTTAACAATACTGACCCGTTATCAAATCTATTAGTGTTAGGTAGTGCAAATATTCCTAGATTATCATCTCGACCACTTTAAACACCTAGTCCTCAACAATTTACCAACATCACTATAAATTTGTTCTGGTTCAATCAACCTTTTCCTCCGTTATCACATTTATATATTTGGTTATGTATTCAATTGCTAACGACCTTGGTACTGGCTTAAAATTGAGGTTAAAATATAAAATGCTATCAAAAAATAAAATCTTATATATTTCTTTATCATTTACATTTCATTTACTTAGGTGCCTTTAACTTTTAAATCTTACTAAAACTTCACAAAGTCTTTATTAAATCTTTCTTAAGTACTACGGCTTTTAAAATAAATTTCGAAAATAATTTATCTTTTGAAGAATTTAAAAATTTCCACCATTTTATTATATTGTTTGCTTGAGGCATAAAGAATTTTCCTTAATCTTTTCTTTAATTTTTTTTCACATATTTTGTAATTTTATCTGATATAAAAAATCATTAACCTTTGTATAATTTAGATAAACTCATTCATTTAGCTTCACATGTAAAGTCTTACTAGTTAAAGACTCGCGGCTTCGCGGGTTCAGTTAAAAATTAATAGTGAAATGAAAATTAAAACGATGAACGATTATGAAATGATCGATTCATAAAGTAATTAAATAGTTGAATGGTTGGCTGATAATAAAACGTTATAATAGCAATATAATCAATAAATAAATAACAGTTGTTTCCCATAAACGTTATAATAGTGTAAAGTTTAAACTATTTTATGCTAACCATTAAAATCACGGAGTTTGCAGTTGTTTGTGAGGCAGATGATTAAAGACCCGTCTTCCTTATGTGCCTCAACATACTGATAGAGTTGTTCAGCAAGTTTTGACCATAGCAAACACTTAATACGGGTACCAATGCATTAATCATTCAAACAGTATATCCTTAACAATCTAACCATATAGTGAAAACAAAATATTGCACGAACAAAATATTATGATATAGTTGTTAATCTAACCCCAAATCACAAAGGTAAAAACTCATTGACTTCTTCGCACTTTCTTTGTCCCATTTTATTTCGATAGGACTGTTTTCAATCAGCTGACCCATAACATCTGTTTCAAAATTACACACGATATCATAATGTTGTGAATGGGTATCATGTGTAAATGATAAGTAAATCAAAAAGACACTACAAAAGAATTTTTTTTTTTTTTTTACCAAAAGCAGTTAACCCATCAATGTCCCATTCATTAACATTAACATATGACACAGGGGAAAAACCATCTTCAGCTATCAAAAAAGGTGCAGCCCTGCGAACAGTAGTTTGGCGCAACAAAATAACCCTCCACTCATTGGCTGCCATCCTATAGTTTTTTTCTTCGTACTCGATTACACCAAAACCGGTCAGATCCAAAAAACACCCTTCAACAAATGTTCTGCGGAAGAATGCAATCAACTTCTTCGGGATTGTAGCAGCAATCTTGTTACCCTATTTTACATCGCAGACAGTAATCTAATTATTTACGAATACATCCATTTCGCCAAATTTTCATTACATTACGATAGTTTGTATAAACGTAATTAAATAAATTTGAAATCCATTAAATTATAAAGCTTGAAAAAATAATCAAAGTCAACATGAATGAATACCTGGGCATCGATGAATACCATTTCAATGGATGCCAACACGTTGGGACTGGTCCAGTAGTTTCGTTCCCATACCGAAAAACTTTGATTCGGACTGAAGGATTAACCAATTCATTGTTCAACATATTCAAAACAACAAATTCTTGATTGACAGCCATATGGTTAAATGCAAAATATGAATTAACGAAAAGATTAATTGGTAGGTTATAATGAGAGTGGATAAATGATTGAGCAATGATCTACCTTTATAGTTCATATTTGGTGATTTTGAAACCCTAAAATAGAGGTAAAATCGCTATAAACAGTTGTTGATACATGAGATAAGAATGAATCCCCTCAATTACAGGATTGATTGATGATTTGAACTTGGGAATTATATGAATTTTTATTATGAATTATGTAATTGAGAAGGAATTTTAGATAAGAACAGATGGAGAAAAATTAGGGAGAGAATGAAATTCAAAGGATTCATTTTAAGTCAAATACTTCCGATTATATGTTATACCTTTTATATATTCCGAAATTTAAAGTTGTTCTTTAAAGTCAAATCCCTTGAATGTTAACGCTTCACGACATTTATATTCCGATTTATAAATTTTTTTTTTAAAAAAAAGCAAGATGAAATATATTAGAAACACCAAAGGTTACAAAGGTCGGTACCCAACCAACACGAGAACAATACACGAACCTATAAGCCTATTACAATTTAAGTTGCAAAGGGAGCAACATCAATATTCCGATATATATATTATAGTATATATATAATATAATATATAATATATAATATAAAATATAAATTAAAAACTGTATCAGAAGTATTATTATTTATTATGATTTATATGGTAAACATATAACGTACTAAAGTAAATCATATCATAATATTATAAATAAATTCTAAATATAATTATATATTTATAAATTATAATTATATTATAATATAAATTAAAAAATGTATCAGAAGTATTATTATGACTTATGATGGTAAACATATAACGTACTAAAAGTTAATTAAAAATAAAAAACGACTAAATAAAAGAAAAAAATAGAAAGTATATATTAGTTTGTTATAGTATGGAGAATGATTTGAATATTTGATTATTAGTTGCCTAATTATTTGGAACAAATTAACAACTGACATTAATGAATTTGAATGGAACAAAAAATCGTCAGTATTAGAAACCATATTTGTAATTTTGAGTTCTTTTAAGGGTAGGTTAGTCATTGTATTATAGATGTTAAATGTGATTAGTAATTAATTTTCGTTTTTTGAATCAAGGGTTAGATGATGGTTGTTAGGATTGATCTAATGGATAGGAGTTGTTTTAAGGAGTCTAAATGAAAAATTATTTCACTAATTGGCTCCTCTTTTAATAAGTAGGGAGATATTTTACTGGAATATTCTTTATCTGATATAAAAAAATCATTAACCTTTGTATAATTTTTACTTGAAATGTCATTTGCTAAAAATGTTAGTAATTATGCAGGAACACCTTAAACAAAGTGACCTCTCGTTTATATTCAGGTTACAGGTAATTCACATTGGTTTATATTCTTTATGTAATTTTTATTTACCACATTGGATTTTCGTTAACTTCTACATAGTTTCTTGGTATGTAATTTCGAGGTTTTGTTAAACGCTAAAACAAATACAAATACATTCTTGGTATGTAACAATACTTTTTTTTATTAACATTTGATGAAACAATCCTTTAAACACAAAAATAAACATAAATTACCTAAAATAGGAAATCGAAGCAAAAATGTTACCTTTTAATGGAATTTTCCCTAAAAAACAATGTGTTGTTTGTTTTTTAAGATTATTTTGTCTGAAGATTTGCAAACCATGTCTGTAGAGAAGATGTGGCTCAAAGTGTGTATGTGTTGAATACTGAAGACTGTTTATTTTTACGTCTGCAAAATAACTTCACCATGTTTGTAGCACTTAGAAGCATATTTCTAAGTCTTCCAGTTTACAGACAGAATAAGACATTATCTTATGTCTTCAAAATAACAAACAGTCTGCAACAAAGACGTCTGCGACAACGCAAATATAAGACATAACAAGATATACAGACTGAAAAACAACTAGCACCTAAATGTAGATATATCATAATCATGATAATATTATTTATTTGATAGAACACTGATATGGAGTAATATTTTTCTTAGCATCTAGACTGAGGAAAGGTTGGAACGGTTAAGACTAAGTATTAGTGGCTTAGATCTTGAGTCAACTGTGTGACTGAGAATTATATGTAGAAGACAAAACAAATGGAGTTTCAAATGAATTAAATGAAACAACAGAGACTGTTCAGTAACAAATGACTGAATGAGCAATTATTTTTATGTTTTTACATCATTGTGTTTAAGTTTATGTTTATGGTTTTCTTCTGTACTAGCTTAAGACCCGCGAATTCGCGGGATTTTTTTTAAGGATCGGATCAAAAGTTGAATTATCAAATAATTATATTTTTATAGTATTTGTTAGGTTGTTAAGAAATCAAAATAATTTTAGTAGTAATCTCACAAATTACTATTGATAGAGTTTCTCACAAATTATTACATGATTGTAATCTCCTAACATGTTGATGAATTGTATAGAAAGTCAAAAAAAAATTGTTTTATTTTGAGTATACTTTTAATCTCCTTCAAAATAAAAACACATACTTCTATCTGCCTCCAACAAATTAAAATAAATACTCGATAGTATTAGAGCATTCGACGAAATAAAAAGTTCAAATGTGTAAATTATCAAATAATCTTGAAAGATGTAACATTATGAATGACGAAGCGAAATATATTACAATCACGTAAAAAGTTTTTCATAGTAGATAACTTGTCAATTTGCACAAACATGTTATTTCTATAATTAAACATAGCAGCATGATCTCTTTTGTCAACAAAGACTTTTCACATAATGCGTCCGCTAGATGTTTTTGTCAAGTTATTCATATCTTTTGTAATTTCGGCCTCCTTTTGCAATGTACATAATTTCATTGATTTCATTTCTCGATTTGATTTAATGATAATTCGATGTGGTTCAGTAGTACATGCAAAGTGTGAAACATAAGAAAACATTAATAATGACTATTTAAGTATAAAATGTTAGTACAATTAAAGATTTTTTTAAGATTTTTTAAGATTTTTTATTAAAAGAATAATTATCATTAATTATTTTGTTTATGATTTATTAGTTCAAGATCCGCGAATTCGCTAGATTTTTTAAGAACAAATTTATTGTAAAAGTTGAACAGTTTTAAAACTATCTGTATCAATTATTTATGATGAACGATATAATTCGAACATATGAGAAAGACATATGAGAAAGATATATAAGAATGATGGGTAGAGTCTAGACATATGAGAAATATATATGAGAAAGACACATGAGAAAGCTTAGACATGAAAATTACAATAGACACGTTCACAAGTTCATAATAGATAAAATGAAGATAGAGCAAAAATATAATTCGAGTGAAAAACAAACCAAAAATCCAATAAAAAAAAGTTTAAGATACATATTAAAAAAACTTCTCCATCAAGTTATCTAGACAATAGATGCACTGTTGATATCCTTTGAGGATTTGAGGATCCTTATCTTGTATTCGCCAATAGTATCAACAAACTCATATACACCCAAAAAATTAGGAACTATGCTAAAAATAGTTGGGTCATCTCAAAATTGCTCAAATGAATAGAAATTGATAGTAGATTGATCGAGTTCTCTGTAAGATCAAATGGCATGTTCTAGATAAGTACTATGTAAAGGTGCCAATTCCGACCCATAAGATATGTAGCAGAATTGATTTGGCTCTTGTTTTATCTCAAACGGGTTAAGCATTTAGAACTGAACAAAGAAGTGAATCAAATCTGCCCCATCTAACCCATTTTACGACACCACTAAGGGGATATTTACTTTTTTTCTGGATTTGCCTCTGATTCCATTTGCCTCTTATTCTGGAGATGTGTCTGATTCTATGTCTCCTACAAACAAACCAACTTTCAGATTAAGTGGCATATTAAGCGACAAAAAATAGCAATTTTACTTAATTAAGAATCAATTAAGTGGAAAGTAAACAGACCCTAAGTTGTCCTAATATCTTGCCACGTGGCCCACAGCTAACAATATGTATGAAACTAACTCAAATTTTCCTTGACACTAAAAAACACTTCAGAAACAGCATGCCGATAACTCTTTGGTAAGACTTTGTATCAACTTAGCAAAGAAATTTGAAACCTCCTGAAACAATAACAAATAATCATGAATAAAAACTTGTACCACATGGATTACCACTTTTGTCATCCATTAAAATGATTTAATAGCTAAAACAAACCCTGACGTTTTGACTTATTATAAATACACAAAACTATATTGCATTCAACTACTTCATATTTATATTATATGCTAACTACTCAATTTATGAATCAATTTATGCAAAGAGTTGAGGTCATTCATTTTTTAAAAATGAAGGACAAAAATTAATCCTTGCTGTATTTTCTTTGCTGTAGCACTATGTGCAGTTCTTTCAAACAGCATGTCACAAATTCATTTACAACTCTCATAACTCAAACTACATTATTATTAACTAAATATTTGAATTAAAATATAAGCCATATCAATAATAATTTTTCTTTCCAAATAAATCATATGATACCTGCATCTTGCCCTTTTTCGAGATTTGCACATGCGAATATGTATATATTTCACCATGATATTCAACATCATTTGGAAAGGTAAGAGATAAATATCATTTGTAGGAAATTGACAGGGGAGTTTGATGAATGATGAGGTATATAATAAGTAAATAAGTCACTGTTTAGACTATTCAAGCAATGCACAAATCTGTAACATTTATGCAATTTAATCAATACAACAGTGATAAATTTGATTTCCAAACAAATGATCAGAATATCATTGTAGTAACATTACCCATAATTGGTGGCCTATAATTATGTCACTCATGGAGAGATTGCTTGGAGGATGTCTAGATGCCTTTTTGTATTTGTTAGTTAAAAAAAACATTATAATTATTAAATATAATTTAATTACCTTGTAGAGGCTTAAAACATTCATTGTTAGCTTGGTAACATCATACCATGCCCGTCGGTTAACAACTTCAGAAATTTCTGCGTGAAGTAAAGAACGAACCAAATGCTTCTTCCCTCAAGAAGTACGCATGAGTATTCTAGCAAATCCAGGAACTTCTCTTGAAAAATTTGTTGTCAGCAATAGCATTCCTTTAAATTCCACCTGAAAATGTTTCTTCTTTGAGAAATTTAGAATGTATGCAATAATTCGCAGCAAATACGTGCTTTGTAAAGATTTTTTCTGTTATGGTAAATGTAATTCGCGGGACTATGTAAAAAAAATTATTTTAATGAACCTATAAGTTTATAGTTTTATATATACTTACATGTATGCAATAAATTCTAGATAGATGGAAAAACACATTACAATCTTCTTATTACATGTATTTATTACATGTATGCAATGAACTTTAGATAGATGAAAAACACAATTGCAATCTTCAGACATAGTTATTATAGATTTTCAATTTATCTTTGTGATTTTTCACGTTTACGGCTTTATCTATCCACTTGCGAGAAGTTGCACGATATCAATTTGAATCTATTACTCATGTTTTAACCATGATGGATAATGTCTATTTTAGAAAATCACTAAGAAACTAATAAATAAAGTAAAAATACGCTACATGCCTAAAACCTTTACTAACTCAGCTTAGTAGCAAGTTTTGAGTTACATTTTAAAATATTTTCCAACTCAGAGATATACACGTAAATAGGTTAAACATGGAACAAAGCCATTAAGTACAAAAAAATATTGAATAGAATACTTTTTAATCGATACAATAAGCCACATGTAAAACTTAAATCACTAATGAATCATAATCAATACGTAACCCACGTATAAAATTCAAATCACTAATGAATCATATAGGACCATATGGGCCTTAATAATTAGTTATATAAATCGCAAATGTCTCGATTGCAATGTGAAACACCTACATACAATGAATTAGAAATATTTAAACGCAAATGAACATAAACAGAGGGGAGGCTCTATCAGATAACAATTAGCCAATCTAGATTTAAGAATTATTATTGATTCTTCATTGGCAGAATTGAAGGAAGAGGAACCCACGGGGAATGAATGGGAAGATCGAAAAGTTGGAAGAAGAAAATATTTTTTTTTGCTTCAGAAAGACTAAAGACCTAAATAAGCATAAAAACAACAATCATTTGCATGAGAATGACGATAAAATTCAAAGCATATAGCAACTACAATGTAACGAATAAGTAGAAGCATCACATAATCAAATAATGATTCAACAATAGTAACTATACAAATTCATCCAATATCGACGTATCATTAGCAGCTTACATAAAACCTATTAAATTTAACTACACATTTGATTAATTACATGAAGGTGGGTAGATAATGAACGTTATAGATCACTGAGACGGACATGAGGCGTTATAGATCAGCTCAACCTGACCAGGCCAGTTTCGCCATGAACTAAAATTGCCACATGACCCATTACCACACCCAACCATTGCCAACTCAATTCGAAAAATTTAAACACGAAAAAAAATTACATGAGTTTTATTGGACATGATGAAATTAGCAGGATCCTCATTAAGTGACAAATGTAGTGGCGGACCAGACACACGTACCTCATGTTATGAGAGATAAAACAAAGGTCGCATCGGTTAGTAGTAATAACATCAATGCATACAGAAGCAAAAAGAGGTTATAAATATCTCACCTACTCATTTAAGGTACAATATATAGGAATTGAACTTGAGTCTCCATTAGAAATTCCCAAGCTGTGACGACCCATCCTAATCCTCCTGGACGAAGTCTTCAACATCTGGTCCCATTGCGAGATACTGACCTAAATATGCCATGAATGACTCTAAGTAATATCTTTAAAATGAGCAAATGCACAGCGGAAGATTTCTTTCATACCTGAGAATAAACATGCTTAAAAGTGTCAACCAAAAGGTTGGTGAGTTCATAGGTTTATCATAACAATCATTTTAATATATTAATAGACCACAAGATTTCCGTTTATATATATGTGTACACTCGCAAGTGTATAAAACCGTTCTGCTTATGTTGAGGCCTCAGTAACCAACCTTAACAATAATATAATAAGTCATCTTCGCAAAGATGGATATGTACACTTGCAAGTGTATAAATAATCCTCGAAGTACTAAACTGTCACGGTCTAAACTTCATGGCTCATGACTACTAGCAATAACTTAAAAACTTAATGCTCAATTATACATTTCAAACCAAAGTGCGGAAGACTTATAACTACATTAAAGTATTTTACATTTCACACAAAACACTCTTTAATATATCAAACTCAAATCATAAAGTCTTGGTCATTTGCTAAACTGCCTTTACCTTAGAGCTTGATGCCTTATCTTTTCCTGAGATACATACTAAACTGGGTCAGCTAACGCTGGTGAGCTCATAGTTTAACTATAACAAAATACTTCTTAAAATATCATGCCATTCCAAAATAAATTGTGTAACTGCAAAATAAAACTGACTAGCATGCAAGATATATATATATATATATATATATATATATATATATATATATATATATATATATATTTCTTTATGAACCAATATAAGACTGCGAATTTGTCTTACTAGACGAAAATATCATGGTACCAGATAACTGCTAAACAACTGCAAGTTCATAAGGAAATAATATACTCTACGCATGCATGACTGCCTTATTTTAAAATAAAAGCATGATAACTGAACTTTAAATAAAACTAACTATGCATGTATCCCAGTTTGGAAAAATCTGATGAACTCACCTGACAATATCTGACTAGCCTTCCTGGCTTTCTCTACAGGCCTCCTACAATTATAATATAACTTTTTACTACCTTCTACAAATATTATAACCTTCTAACTGAGAACCCTAGTTGTTTGGTTGATAGGTTCATATGTATCATCCATACTATTATATTCGTAACATGTCATAAACAACAACCACTAAAATATGAGATGTTATACTTATTTGATATAAAGATAAAACTTACTAAATTAATCAAATATCATTTTCGTCTATAAAATTAAATCTATATATTATAATGACTCATGAGTTGTTTGTATGCATACTACCACCTACTGTATGTCAACTTTGATTTTTAAATCAACTCTCATGTATATTTAATTTGTAAACTTGATGATATATTAAGAGTTGGAAGTTTGAAATTTATAAAGTGACACCATACTTCATTTCAATCATTCGTACATACATGAAGTGTTAACTTCAATTTTTTTTTAATCTTTCTATTTGAAACAAAAAAATATATATATAGTTTTAAGACTCAACCTTCCCATATCAAAATTGAAAATAATGAATATAACTGTTGGTTAGTTTTGATTATATATATGAACACTAAATGAGTAATCTATGTAAAAATTGATCATTAAACTTTGTGTATGCCTTCTAACAGTAAATAATCATAAGCATATATTAAAGATGGAAGTTACCTCAAGTTGTTGCTATACTTGAACTCAAGGTGTTTGTTCACATTCGCTTCTCTTAAAGTTTTTTTTTATTACTCCGTATTTTGAAATGGTTGTACTAAGGGTTGTCTTTTATAATATAGAACCTAAAGGAATGAAATTTCAGCTACACACTACTTCTCAAGTTTCTTATTTTCTATTGTATATTGTAATTGGAGTTGTTGAATTCTGACTCAAAAGGCATGTTCAGTATCAATCAATAGAATAAAAAAATGGTCATTATTATGATATATTAGGTAAGGAATGAACCAACAATTATTTTTTGGTTTCGTTGGCCGACAAAACTAAATGGAGTGTTTTTTTTTTATAAATAGAATAAATAACAACTATGTTATAATAATACCTGTTATTTGGGTATTACAACTCCTCCACTCTTATCACAAATTTCGTCCCTGAAATTTATTAGGTGGCGAAAAGCTCGGGATACTTTTCTCTCATTTCCCTTTCCGGTTCCTAAGTTGCTTGAGGACCTCGATGGAATCGCCACTCAACTTTCACCATCGGTATCTCTTTGCTTCTCAGCTTCTTAACTTTGCTATCTATTATCTTAATTGGCTCCTCATCGTATCTTAGCTTTTTATTTACTTGAACCTCTTCAAGTGGTACAACTGTTGACTCATCAATTATACACTTTCTTAAATTTGACACATGAAATGTTTTATGTATACTTCTTAGTTCCTCTGGCAACTTTAAACGATAAGCTACCACTCCAACTCTTGCTATGATTTCAAATGGTCCAATGTAACGTGGACTCAATTTCCCTCTTTTGCCAAATCTTATCAGCCCTTTCCATGGAGATACCTTTAGCATTACTCGATCTCCAATGGAAAACTCTACTGGTCTCCTTTTTTTATCAGCATAACTTTTGTATCTGTCTTGTGCAGTTTTCATCTTTTCTTTGATCTGAACAATCTTGTCTGTTGTTTCTTGGATAATTTCGGGACCTGACATCTGGCTTTCTCCAACTTCACTCCAACAGACTGGAGTTCGACATTTTCTACCATACAATGCTTCATAAGGAGCTGCATTAATGCTTGAATGGTAACTGTTGTTGTAAGAAAATTCAATAAGTGGCAGATGGTCATCCCAATGACCTCCAAAGTCTATCACACAAGCCCTTAGCATGTCCTCCATCGTCTGAATCAGCCATTCACTTTGCCCATCTGTCTGAGGATGATATGCGGTACTTAGGTTCAAACGAGTACCTAATTCATTCTGAAAACTTCTCCAAAACCTTGAAGTAAATCGAGCATCTCTGTCTGATACAATCGACACAGGTACACCGTGTCTTGATACGACTTCATTTATATACAACCGCGCCAACTTCTCTAATGGGTAAGCCTCCTTGATCGGTAAAAAGTGAGCTGATTTTGTTAATAATGGTCAATGGTGTTTCCGCTAAGGAAGCAAAATATTGGGAAAATTATCAATTTTCCGATGAATCGGATCCTGATGAGGATTCCGATGATGTTATAGAAATTACCCAGACCCAATTTAATGAGGCAAAAGAAAATAATAAGGGAAAAGGCATCAAAATAGAGAAATCTGATTCTGACCCCGATGAACTTTATATGTACCGTCAACACCCGTATTTTCAATATCGTGACAATAACTCGGGAACCTCTAAACCACCAAGTTTTTCTAAACCAATGTGGAAAATGACGACTCGTATTAGAGGAACATCATATATCCCTAGAAGATTAGGAAAAAGAACCAAGTTCGAAGAAGAAGAAACCAATGATTCAGATTAGAGGGGTGTGAGCATGTTGTGTAATAAATGTATTGTAGTGTGCTTGTACTTTTATGTTCTATGTAAAAATTACTTGTATTGTTTGTTTTTACGAATCTAATCCTTGTCTATTTTACAGTATAAAAACAAAATGGACGTTAAGGGTAGACAACCGAATATTTTAAAAGACCTACCAGAGGATATGATTGAGGAAATCTTGTCTAGAGTCGGTCAGAATTCATCAGCACATTTAGTTATGGCAAAATTAACTTGTCAAACATTTGAAAGACTTTCCAGAAATGCCTTAGTTTATAAAAGGCTTTCCTTTGATAGGTGGGGTATATCACATTGGGGAGACCGTAAGTTACGCCGTGTTTTCTTTAAAGCGTTAAATGCGGGGAACCCAAATGCAATTTTACGCTACGGGTTAAGAACCAATTTTGACTCAACATATCCCAACATAGGATTTCGTGAATTAGAAAGAGCTTCTAACATGCAATATAAAGAAGCATGTTATGCTTACGGGTTAGTGATGTTCGCTTCTTACTAAAGTGAGAAAAAGAACATCGGATTGCAGCTTTTAAATAAAACTTTCCCACAAGTGACGGATTCACTAGTTGGGGTGAGAAACAAGGTTTTTAGATTATTACGGGGCTGTTGGACATTACGAAACCCTCGTCCTTTTGACGACATTACAACATGCTACCTAGCCAATGGTCATAACGGTTATTTTTTACAAGACCAAGGATGGGAAGTCGTCTTAGTAAAACCAGAATGCATGACTTATTTCTGGACTTATGAATTACGTGTCTTTATTTTCTTTGCTGAACAACTTGCGTATTAACTAGATTTATCTTCAAAACAGTCCTGTATCATAGTGTACTATATTTCATGTTATATGTAATATAGCGAAGTTGTAATTAAAGTTGCGTATTAACTAGATTTATCTAGCCTTTTAACATTATCGTTGTTCAAATTGGGACACTCTGACTTTCGGTGTCCTTCTTTGTTGCAATTAAAACAAGTGAGCTTGTTTGTTGAATTTGGCTTCGGACAATCTCGAGCCATATGTCCACGTACCCCACAATTGTAGCAAGTATGGACAAAGTTCCCAAAACCACCGGTAGCGCCCTTCTTCACACTATTGACACTTTCGGAACCCTTTTTATTCTTGTTCTTTTTATTTGAAAAATTAGAATAACTCGAACCTTCAAACTTTCTTTTTGAAAAAGTGAAATCGCTTTTTCTTGGAACCTCTGGCTCAAAACCCCGAGCCAACTCGAATAGCTCTTCAAAAGTCTTAGCCATTCCCCGACTAATCTTACCCTTGAACTCGTCGTTCAAGGTACGGTAGAAATCTTTCATTAGCTTGTGATCGTCACCCACATACTCCGGGCAAAAACGAGTCTTTGCCAAAAAGTTAGACTTGAGAGTAACCAAGTCCATTGAACCTTGTTGCAAATGATGCAACTTGTCCCGGATTCTATCAAGGTCGGAAGAAGTTCGGTATTCTTGGAAGAATTCCTTCTTAAACTCCTCCCATGTCAAGCTCATGCATTGCTCTTCACCATATAAATTGATTTTATCGTCCCACCACAACTTGCCTTCTTCACGTAGCATGCTAGACCCATATCTCATCCTCTTCTCGGAAGGACATTCCGCGGTACGGAAAGCTCCCTCGATATCGGAAATCCAACAAGTGCTTTTCAATGGATCCCTCACCCCATTAAACATCGGAGGTTGAGTATCCTTGAAGTTTTTGTAGTGGAAGTCTCGCCTTCCTTCACCTCCTTCACCACGAGGATAAATGTTTCTAGCTTTAAGAGCCTCATCGACAGTGGCCTTCATTCGTTCATTAATTAAATCGGTTATTTGTTCGTCAACCGATTCCTTGAAAACCTTTCTCATGCTAACAAGGAAGTCCTCCTTGTAGTTCTTCAAGATGGCCTCAACCGTGGCCGTGAATTCGGGTTCCTCGCTTGTACCACCGATATCATTATCGTGTCCGTTTCTCGTCTTCATTCTATAAAACGGAAAAGGTTAAACCAAGAACGAAAAGGCATAACACGTAAGTATATACATACGTATCACACTACCCCATCTTGCTCAACAATCGTCGTACATTACTTGTTTGACACGATTTACACCTGTAACAATGGTAGCTAATCGTTGTTACGCGAGCACGTCGCATTAACTCGATAGTACAACGTCTGTCTTGCTTGATGATTGATAAACACAACACAAAATAATTAGCACAAGGTTAGTTCACATAAACCAAAGCACTAACAAATTCCGATTAGACCCAAAGTCCTACAAGTCCCGCATAAAGCGCTCACACAATAAAGTCTAAGTCTAGGCACCTATCTCGAGTCGCCTAAATCCCTTAGACCATGCTCTGATACCACTTGAAACATCCCAACCCGTATTCCATACGATAATTTTTTTTTTATTTATATAATACACATTTACGCGACAATTAAATATGTAAACCATTCCACAAGTTCCATTTAAACGTACATCAATTTAAATGTTTACAAAAGGCACGAAGGCCATTAATTAAGTTTAATACAAGTTTGACCCACTACAATGATAGTTTATAATCCAAACGTCACTCGAGCATGGTTTGGGGCTAAACTACCCAAAACGTTAGGCCAATTTCAAAAAGCTAACACCAAAAGCACCCCCCCCCCCCCGGCAACATAAGCGGAAGACCACTAGTCCAAACGTATGCCCTTACCCTTGTCCAAGTCGGAACCTATAAAATAGTAAACAACGAGAGGGTAAGCAAGGCTTAGTGAGTGCAACGATCATACATACATATATATAACCTACTTACTTGCAAACACTTACCAAATCCGCATACATACTAGTTACATAATTAGCATACCTTTCACATGTATAACGCTAAGTACCACGATAACAAGGCTAGTATAACAATAGCATATAACACAACAATACAATATACTAAAACACAAGTATAACGATGATGTTCACAACATCCATAGTACTCAAGATCCCAAGGCTAGCCCAACGAATGGTATCGTCAACATCGAACTTAAATCCCATTCCCCTATATTAATGTGGTATCGTCAACACCAAACTTTAAACCCACATATGAGGTATCGTCAACAACGAACTTTAAACCCTCATCAACGTCACTACAATAATCGTATGGCATCGTCAACATCGAACTTTAATTCCATACGTATGAGGTATCGTCAACAACGAACTTTAAACCCTCATCAACAACACAATATACTCTAGGGTATGGTATCGTCAACATCGAACTTTAACCCATACCCCACAAGTAAATAAATTATATACATGCATATATAGTTATTCCACTCACCTTAACACTTCGGTGGTGATTTAAATGCTTCCGTATACCTCGAGCAAAGTACCTAGTACATAGGTACACATTCAATACACAACTAATGGCATTTACCACATTACTTACACTTTGAGCATTTAATGACCCATTAGCATTTATTAGCTCACTTACACCCAAAACCGCCCATAAAGGCCAAGACTCATATTAAATCGCCAAAGCTAGTGATTTAAAGTCTACTAACATTAACTAGCACAACGTAGGGTAATTCATACCCATTTCCTCAAAACTAGGCCAACATCACCCCTTTTGACCCATTTTAACACTTACGCTTTCAACTTTGTCAAACATGACCTAATTACAATTTCATCCACATTTTAACAAGTGTTTTAATGCTTACAACACCATTAACACTTACAAACCCCATTTCATTAGACCAAACCCTAGATTATGGTTGTTAGGGTTTTCTTTCAACAATCTAACCCAAAATCCACCCATTTAACCCTCAAATGGGTCATACAAGTTCCAAATGAACAAACCCTAGCATAAACCAATTAAAATTCAAAACATAGAGTTGAGACTTACCAAACTATCCACTTGTAGCTAATAACAAGCAGAACAACTTTAACTCTTGCTCCTAGGATTGATTCACAAATCTTCACCTCCAAATCTTAGGTTTAATCTAAGTGGGTTTTATGTTTTGGGAGGAAATTGTGAAAGAAAAAGGAAAAGAAATGAGTAATAGAGGATAAGTGATTGGTATTAAAGGCTCCCATCAGATCTACATGCAAAAAGACCAAACTACCCCTAAAACCCTTTTTAAATCGAGCAGAAAAAGGAGTCAGAACTGCAGAGGTGCCGCGGCACGGCTCCTTTGTCGCGGCGCGACATAAAGAAGGAAAAACGACTCTTCTTAACTCATGTTTTGATCTGGATTTGCTTTGATTGTCGCGTCGCAGCCCCTTTCCTCGCGGCGCGGCATTGGCCTATTCCTGATCACTTCGACAATTTAACATAAATCAAAGGTTCAAACAACAAGCACAACATCTTTCACCCTTCCTATGCACGTCTAAACCTCGACCTTAGGTCTCACACGACTCGACGCCAATGCGACACATACATATACACGCTCACGGACGCATTCATAAATATATATATATATATATATATATACACACACATATATGCACTAACTCATAAACTAACACTTTGGCTCATTTAATCACATAAACGAACACGTTATAAGTGTGTTAATAATTAAGTACGTACCTTTAAACGCGCAAGGGAAAACGGGGTGTTACACTATTCTTGATTGTCACCTTATTCAATTCACGATAATCTATGCACATTAGCATCGTTCCATCTTTCTTCTTTACGAACAGAATCGGAGCTCCCCATGGCGATGAACTTGGTCGTATAAAACCTTTATCTAACAATTCTTGCAACTGCTTCATGAAACACCCTGTTTGTTTTTTTTTTTTAACATAGCGGAAATGACCTGTTTAGAAATCAGACATCCGTATATAACGATACCTGTATTATATTACATATTTATCATCAAGAATATTAAAAGTCCGTTATAGTTACAAAATTGGGCATTAAATTAAATTCAGACAAACGAAATAAAAAACTCGACATCAGAGTTCTGACTCATCAAACATATCTTCAACAACCCATCTTCACCCTCACCCTGAATCTAACATGCACAACCTGAACCTGCAAGGGTGGAAATGTGGGGGAATTAGCAAACTGCTAAGTGAATGGATCTATCTAACATATCAAGTCTAAGCATCAAACCAGCTTCAACTACAAAGTATGCTAACGTCCTAACAACATACAACAAAGATAACGACAATACGAGGATCGGCGGCTTGTACGAGCACACAACTCCTAGCTGATCGGACTAGAGTCTACTGATAGTCCTCGCTACTCGATTCACAGTATAGTCATCCGGACGCTGGGGATGCGTTATTCATACTATACTCCACAATCAGTAGCCTTTGGACCCAACCTCCCCAGGCTCGGTTGACCTCATACGGACTCTAACCTCCCCAGGCTCGGTTATGAGTCCCCAGCCTCCCCAGGCCCGGCTGGCGTCAAACACAGTGCACATAATATCACACAATATCATCAACATGTAATAATACACTAACATGTTAACCATTATCTAAACATGGCAATCGAATATAACACTAATTTAATAAATAGAGTAAACAACAGTAGCACGTCTTGCTACTCGAACTCAATCCGGAGAAAGACCCACTCACCGATTGCCAGCTTAACTCGGTAGTCTAATATCACCGAGTCTTCTCCTCATCTGTATCACCTGAGAATAATACTGAACAAGTTAGTAAATCGTATCACATTTAATAACAATACTGCATATATATATATATATATATATATATATATATATATATATATATATATATATACCGTACCATGTACTAAAATACGTATAAGTACGCGAATATACTATTCCGTTATAGTATCACCCGAAAACGTGCAACAAACGGGTCAATGATCGAAACGGGCGATCGTATATAGTTATATCTACATACACATGTATGTATCCATCACTATACACATATATATGTCAACATACACACCTATATATATCTATATATATGTATTCACATATATGTACATAATATATACATATATCTATATGTATATCTGTTAACACATGATACATGCACAATATGCATATACTCATATATATTTTCGCACATACATATATCTATATATATATATATATATATATATATATATATATATATATATATATATAATTTTCGTACACACACACATATTCACTTATATAAACATATATATATTTATCCATGTATATGTACGCCCGCGCGCGCGAGCGCACACACACACACACACACACACAAACACACACACACACACACACACACACACACACACATATATATATATATATATATATATATATATATATATATATATAGATTAATCATACCATCGGTCAAGACTAAATGACAATTGAACCACAATTCCATTCAAATGGGTCGGGTCTAAATGGGCAAACAAACTTAAACATAGTTTCATATAAGCGTGTCACGAGTTAAATAAATACTTCATACAAACGTCCACATATCCAATTTAGAACCCAAATTAAACTAACAAAATGGGTCACGAATTATAACGACAAATCATACAAAATGCACACTTAAACAACTAAAAACCCAAATCAAAACAATAATTGGATCGGGGTTTAAATGGGCAAGCTAACCCATTTTTTTAAACATACACAAACGGGTCGGGTCATACGAGTACACATACGACAAACAAACCACAACCACCACCAATCGGCCGCCAGCTGCCACCACTAGCCGCCAGCAGCAGCAGCGACGGTGGTAAGCAAAAACAGCAGCAGTAATGACAGAGGGTGGGGCGGAGGGTGGTGCAGGTGGCGGTGGTGGCGAGCAACAGTGGCGGACGGAATACGGCTTCCGCAGGCGGTGGCACCGCTGCTGGAAACAGAACAGAAACAGCAACAGCAGCTTGCTGCTGTTTATACCTGAGTTCACCCTAAAAAAAATTGGTGTTTCTTGCATGCATTTGAACCTAAATTAACCCACAACAATTTCTAACAATTACACTAACATAATTCAAGCATTTTTATCACTAATTGATTACTAAATTCATAGATTTAAACCCCAATTGCATTATTTAATAAAACTTGTATAAACCCTGAAATAAACAAGGAAGAGAGACAAACCTTGATGGAGGAACTAGCAATCAAGAATTGAAGCTTGTAAATCATCTTCATCTCCGATTAATTAAAGTTTAGAGTTTAGTTTATGTGTGTTTGTGTGTGTACTAATCGATAGAGAAACCGGGGGAAGGGAATTGAAAACCACGAACAGTAAATAAACAAGGGGTGGGGCTGTTTTTTTAGTGATAAAAAGGTATTTAATCCCATACCTCATAATACACGGGTATTTATCTGTTTTCAGAATCGTAACCTATCACAGTCAGGAGCCTAAACGAATTCCAAAATTAATAAATAAAATAATTATGTGACCCTTGTCACAAAACGCACTCACTGAACTAATAATTAATTAAATACACCCAATAATTTATTAATTCCCTAAAACACATTTAATGCGCAAAAAAGGACAGATACGTAATTTCACCTAGGCCCGACACTAGGATGTTGCAAATCTACCCCCCTTAAAGAGATTCTGTCCTCGGAATCTGGTCAGTCAAGGTCAACAAAGGTCATGAGTACTACAATCCACCATAACGGGTCACAACTAGACCTAAATCAAAACAGGTCTTACGGTCATATATGCTACAAAGCTCCGTCGATTTCTCGTAGGTCAAAAGATTACTCACTGGCCCAAAATCAAACACACCGTCTACTAAGATTACCGCAAGGGTCAAGACCCGCTATACGCTGAGCTGCAAGTTTATTTACACTACACAACATCCAGATCGTACCCTACACTCTGATCTAGATTAAAGTCCACACCACTTACAAAAGTAATTCAATGCTGAAAACGTGCCGCTATCTAATAACTGAACAAGTCTAATTCCGACCGAATTTCAAACTTGATCTGTCATCAGTCTTACGAATTACTACAAAAATTCCATCTTAAGTCTAAGTTATACACACTAACATGTTGAGTCACCACTAATGACCCTCTACATGATATCTGTCAATCATGATTTGGGGTTATCCCCGAGTCACAATCATCGAATTTCCCAAATCAACTCAGTCTAAACACTGATTAATGGCTATCATTTTCCTTAGAACACACAAACTTAGCTAATTTCATCACTACCATATCGCTAAGTCAACCCGGATTACACTAAATTACCCATATTCCGCAATTTAATACCTGTTTCAATCTTGATATTTAAGAATTTCATCGAAATTTGCTTAATCGTGTCGATATTCACTCACTAATTTAATGACTGAATTACATTTCTGGTCCACTCATCCATCATAGAACCACTTACCAACACAGTTCCAAGTCAAATTTAATCACCGAATCACGAATCCTGAGTATAGAATAACCATCATCCTATACCGGAAGTAATTATCTAATGGTTAATTGCCTCAAATAAGCTTAATTCTTCTGTCTGACATCGTTAAAGTTATTCCTCAAAGGTCATGACTAGGTTAAGATTCCATCAGAATCCTCAATCCAAACCTATTAAACTAATAATTACACAAAGTCTAGGTACATTACATCCGTCAGAACCAAGTCAGAAAAGTCAGCTTTTGGTCAAAATCCTCCAAAATTCAAAACAGACTATCAATCACTACATCTCCTCCTACTCCCGAAACTACTGTATGATTTACCATGATGTATTCCATTGGCTAGACGTAATACATCATCTCAAATCATATCTTCAATTTGGGTATTTTAGAGCAAGACCCTAATCGAGTTCGTCAATCGATTGCAGTCTATTTACTATGATCACTGGCAGTTATAATCCACTAATAACAAATATATTCTAAACTCAGGGTTTCTAAATTTGTTATCCAATTACAACAATCTTGGCACATTTTCACTGTTCAAATGTACTTCACTAATCCTTTTTTTCGCAACACACTAATAAATTCCAACACTTCTCTCTAAATCCTCTACAGTCACACTACCCCTTGAACATGGTATTATCAACTTACATCGATTCATCCTTAAGTGATACTAATCGCAACTTCACTCACAGTTGGACACTCACCCTAGTCTTAGGGTCAACTCACATCCAAAACTCAATCCTCGGTCATGTAAAAGTCCATCTCAACTCACCCAATAGACCAATACAAGGAAACATTATGCACTTACATTTTAAGGACCACACGCAAGGTCACGTCTGACCAAGGAAGGAAAACAGTTTCTTAGAACAACCCTATGGGTCTTACACAACAAGTCCAGTCATACAAGGATACTAATGGTCCAGTCAGATCTACTGGTTATGTGTCACTGTCTATTAAGCATACAGACTATGTCTTAAAAGGCCACTAACTAAGGCTCAAGTCTATGGTCAAGACATAAAGGGGACTACAACCCTAAAACAGTCCCTATGGGTCACTGCGTGTGTCTTGACGGTCATCAGTCAATAGTAAGGAAAAAGTCTTCCTACATGTCTTGATTCCCACCAACTCTTCTGGTATAGCAACATAAACTAAGTCTGGACTAATAGGCCAATCGCATTCAAGATAACTATCCAATACTTAAAGAATGGCACTATTACAACAATACTAACACGTCACGTCAACAGGTTGCACGCACTACAAATAACATGTCTCAACTAGCATGGCAACCTATTACAATAATTAAGCCACTATGCACTACTAAGCAGGAAACTAGTCTAAGGCCATATAAACAGTTTCCACTATATCACGCAACAATTGTCTAGCATACATTTCCACATTAACGACTTGCTATATGCAACTACATATTTCCAACTGTAATAATAAAAATTACAAAAATGTAATAAACACGTACCGTCAGTCGAGTCGTCATATGTATCACTAGCCTCAGACACATCTAGTGTACTCTAACTGTATCCACTATGGGTTTCCTTCTCTTTTGTCCGACCACAAGAGCAGAAGATTACCCGGCTGAAGAAATCTATGCCCCAAACCCCGCCCCAAAACTCACTCTCCGATCTGTCGAACACCTAAACACTCTGTGTCTTATACACTGACAAATCCAATATATATACTACCTTTACAAGAACCCAACTTAGTTTCTTGATCTGTCATATCACATCTCATAGATATCATCGGTAGAATAAATCATATCCCAAGGTAGGGCGACATGTACATATCACACCCTACCTTCTACAAAGAACCCGTACCGATCCATCTTGATTCTTCTACTTGGTTAAGTCCACTAAACTTCCTAGATTACTGACTGATTTAACCTGGAATACCCAAGAGGTCAATTACTCAAATTATGTCTAGCGGAATCCTTTCCTTTATTATTACTATTACTATTATTATTACTTTTATTTTTTTTACTGATGAATGCTTCTGTATCGGATAATGGTAGTGTTGTCGAGCTATTACTGAGGTTGCATCATTAGTGACCGAGAAACATTACCCACCACGGTTTCATCTAAACAGAAACTGAATACCCACCTGATATTGACTAGACCGTCCGATCTGAAGGCACAATATCTGAGTCCACCTACACTTACTACTCTAACTCATATTACCTAATTTGAACCTTCGGTAACTGTCCTTACAACCCCAACATCAGTTTCTGAGATTCTGTACCTAATACACATCTGTACTCTGAAGCTCTGACTGTTCCAGGGGCGTTGGGGGTCACAGCGTCACCGTCACTATCAGCCATACCTGTACTGCACAACATCTCACACCAAAGCTTAGTATAACACTGGTTAGCAACTAACAACTAAAGCCGTTATACCTATCTCATTCACTTAACCCATCCCTCAAGATATGTTTGACTTGACACACGATTTGGGAACACGTCACTTCCGTGAACACGCTGCCAAATCCATGATCTGATACCACAATTGAAACACCCTGTTTGTTTTTTTTTTTAACATAGCGAAAATGACCTGTTTAGAAATCAGACATCCGTATATAACGATACCTGTATTATATTACATATTTATCATCACGAATTATAAAAGTTCGTTATAGTTACAAAATCGGGCATTCAATTAAATTCAGACAAACGAAATAAAAAACTCGACATCAGAGTTCCGACTCGTCAAACATATCTTCAACAACCCATCTTCACCTTCACCCTGAATCTAACATGCACAACCTGAACCTGCAAGGGTGGAAATGTGGGGGAATTAGCACAACTACTAAGTGAATGGATCTATCTAACAGATCAAGTCTAAGCATCAAACCAGCTTCAACTACAAAGTATGCTAACGTCCTAACAACATACAACAAAGATAATGACAATACGAGGATCAGCGGCTTGTACGAGCACACGACTCCTAGCTGATCGGGCTAGAGTCTACTGATAGTCCTCGCTACTCGATTCACAGTATAGTCATCCGGACACAGGGGATGCGTCATTCATACTATACTCCACAATCAGTAGCCTTTGGACCCAACCTCCCCAGGCTCGATTGACCTCATACGAACTCTAACCTCCCCAGGCTCGGTTATGAGTCCCCAGCCTCCCCAGGCCCGGCTGGCGTCAAACACAGTGTACATAATATCACACAATATCATCAACATGTAATAATTCACTAACATGTTAACCATTATCTAAACATGGCAATCGGATATAACACTAATCTAATAAATAGAGTAAACAACAGTAGCACGTCTTGCTACTCGAACTCAATCCGGAGATAGACCCACTCACCGATCGCCAGCTTAACTCGGTAGTCTAATATCACCGAGTCTTCTCCTCGTCTGTATCACCTAAGAATAATACTGAACAAGTTAGTAAATCGTATCACATTTAATAACAATACTGCATATATATATATATATACCGTACCATGTACTAAAATACGTATAAGTACGCGAATATACTATTCCATTATAGTATCACCCAAAAATGTCCAACAAACGGGTCAATGATCGAAACGGGCGATCGCATATAGTTATATCTACATACACATGTATGTATCTATCACTATACACATATATATGTCAACATACACACCTATATATATATATATATATATATATATATATATATATATATATATATATATATATATATATGTATGTATTCACATATATGTACATAATATATACATATATCTATATGTATATCTGTTAACACATGATACATGCACAATATACATATACTCATATATATTTTCGCACATACATATATCTATATATATATATATATATTCATATATACATATCCACACACACACACACACACACACACATATATATATATATCAGAGTGGCGCAGCGGAAGCGTGGTGGGCCCATAACCCACAGGTCCCAGGATCGAAACCTGGCTCTGATACTCAATTGAAACACCCTGTTTTTTTTTTTTTTTTTTAAACATAGCAGAAATGACCTGTTTAGAAATCAAACATCCGTATATAACGATACCTGTATTATATTACATATTTATCATCACGAATATTAAAAGTCCGTTATAGTTACAAAATCGGGCATTAAATTAAATTCAGACAAACGAAATAAAAAACTCAACATCAGAGTTCCGACTCGTCAAACATATCTTCAACAACCCATCTTCACCCTCACCCTGAATCTAACATGCACAACCTGAACCTGCAAGGGTGGAAATGTGGGGGAATTAGCACAATTGCTAAGTGAATGGATCTATCTAACAGATCAAGTCTAAGCATCAAACCAGCTTCAACTACAAAGTATGCTAACGTCCTAACAACATACAACAAAGATAACGACAATACGAGGATCGCCGGCTTGTACGAGCACACGACTCCTAGCTGATCGGGTTAGAGTCTACTGATAGTCCTCGCTACTCGATTCACAGTATAGTCATCCGGACACAGGGGATGCGTTATTCATACTATACTCCACAATCAGTAGCCTTTGGACCCAACCTCCCCAGGCTCGGTTGACCTCATACGGACTCTAACCTCCCCAGGCTCGGTTATGAGTCCCCAGCCTCCCCAGGCCCTGCTGGCATCAAACACAGTGCACATAATATCACACAATATCATCAACATGTAATAATTCACTAACATGTTAACCATTATCTAAACATGGCAATCGGATATAACACTAATCTAATAAATAGAGTAAACAACAGTAGCACGTCTTGCTACTCGAACTCAATCCGGAGATAGACCCACTCACCGATCGCCAGCTTAACTCGGTAGTCTAATATCACCGAGTCTTCTCCTCGTCTGTATCACCTGAGAATAATACTGAACAAGTTAGTAAATCGTATCACATTTAATAACAATATTGTATATATATATATATATATATATATATATATATATATATATATATATATATATATATATATATATATATATATATATATATATATATATAACGTACCACGTACTAAAATACGTATAAGTACGCGAATATACTATTCCGTTATAGTATCACCCGAAAACGTCCAACAAACAGGTTAATGATCGAAACGGGCGATCGCATATAGTTATATCTACATACACATGTATGTATCCATCACTATACACATATATATGTCAACATACACACCTATATATATCTATATATATATGTATTCACATATATGTACATAATATATACATATATCTATATGTATATCTATTAACGCATGATACATGCACAATATACATATACTCATATATATTTTCGCACATACATATATCTATATATATATATATATATATATATATATATATATATATTCATATATACATATCCACACACACATATATATATATATATATATATATATATATATATATATATATATATATATATAATTCTCGTACACACACACACATATATACACTTATATAAACATATATATATATTTATCCATGTATATGTACGCGCGCGCGCGCGCACACCCACACACACACACACACACACACACACACACATATATATATATATATATATATATATATATATATATATATATATATATATATATATATAGATTAATCATACCATCGGTCAAGACTAAATGACAATTGAACCACAATTCCATTCAAATGGGTCGGGTCTAAATGGGCAAACAAACTTAAACATAGTTTCATATAAGCGTGTCACGAGTTAAATAAATGCTTCATACAAACGTCCACATATCCAATTTAGAACCCAAATTAAAACTAACAAAATGGGTCACGAATTATAATGAAAAATCATACAAAATGCACACTTAAACAACTAAAAACCCAAATCAAAACAATAATTGGATCGGGGTTCAAATGGGCAAGCTAACCCATTTTTTTAAACATACACAAACGGGTCGGGTCATACGAGTACACATACGACAAACAAACCACAACCACCACCAATTGGCCGTCAGCTGCCAACACTAGCCGCCAGCAGCAGCCGCTGACGGCAGGCTGCAGTAGCAGCGACGGTGGACAGCAAAAACAACAGCAGCAATGACAGAGGGTGGGGCGGAGGGTGTTGCAGGTGGCGGTGGTGGCGGGCAACAGTGGCGGATGAAGACGGCGGTCGCAGGCTGCGGCGCCGCTACTGGAAACAGAACAGAAACAGCAACAGCAGCTCGCTGCTGTTTATACCCGAGTTCACCCTAAAAAAATTGGTGTTTCTTGCATGCATTTGAACCTAAATTAACCCACAACAATTTCTAACAATTACACTTACATAATTCAAGCATTTTTATCACTAATTGATTACTAAATTCATAGATTTAAACCCCAATTACATTATTTAATAAAACTTGTAAAAACCCTGAAATAAACAAGGAAGAGAGACAAACCTTGATGGAGGAACTAGCAATCAAGAATTGAAGCTTGTAAATCATCATCATCTCCGATTAATTAAAGTTTAGAGTTTAGTTTATGTGTGTTTGTGTGTGTACTAGTCGATAGAGAAACCGGGAGAAGGGAATTGAAAACTACGAACAGTAAATAAACAAGGGGTGGGGCTGTTTTTTAGTGATAAAAAGGTATTTAATCCCATACCTCATAATACATGAGTATTTATCTGTTTTCAGAATCGTAATCTATCACAGTCAGGAGACTAAACGAATTCCAAAATTAATAAATAAAATAATTATGCGACCCTTGTCACAAAACGCACTCACTGAACTAATAATTAATTAAATACACCCAATAATTTATTAATTCCCTAAAACACATTTAATACGCAAAAAAGGACAGATACGTAATTTCACCTAGGCCCGACACTAGGATGTTACACTTCATGAGTTCTTGCATCTCTGTTGGAGCTAAACGGTATGGTGCTTTAGCTATCGGTGCTGCACCTGGCACGATGTCGATTCTGAATTCAACTTGACATTCTGGTGGAATTCCTGGCAAATCTTCTGGAAAGACATCTGGATACTCTTTAACAATTGGGACATCCTCCACTCTTTGGTCTGGCTCAGCATCTATCGCGTATGCTAGATAAGCAACACATCCTTTTCTTAAGTATTTTCTGGCCTTTATTGTAGATATGATAGCAATATCGTTCTTCCTTTTATCACCATAAATATGTATGCATTCTCCACTTGGAGCCCGTAACTCAATCATCTTCTCATCACATACAATTCGTGCTTTGTTATCCGATAACCAATCCATACCAATTACTACATCGAATCCTCCTAAGGGCATAGGCATTAATTTAACTGGCAATTCGTTTCCATCTAGGTTAATTATGCAATCTTCGAATATTTCACAAATTGTTATTTGTCCACCATCAGCCATTTCGACTAAAAAATTTCTATCTAACTTCTTGACATCCTTATTTAAATAATGGCAAAAAGTGGCAGATACAAAACTTCTATTTGCACCAGAATCAAATAAAACGTTTGCATAGACATTATTGACAAGAAAAGTACCTGAAACTACATCAGGCATCTCTTTAGCTTCCTCTGTAGTCATCATATAAGCTCAACCCTTAGCAATTGGTATACCTCCACTCTTATCAGATTTTCCATTAGTTAATCGCAAATTTCCCGTAGCAGCCTTCTTTGGATTCGGACAGTTAGGTGCGATGTGTCCCATACCACCACAATTTTAGCATGTCTACAGTGGACATTCCTTTAAAATGTGACCTATTTTCCCACATTTATAGCAGGATGTCGACCCTAATTTATATTCCCCAGAATGTGACCGGTTACATTTCTTGCAATGAGGTTTATTTTCATTACCTCTCTTCTTTTTGTTTTTAGAATTGTGCCTCTTTGATTCTTCATCGATCCCTTCCCACTTCCTCTTAAAACCACTTGTGCCATCATTCTGTCGTAGTTTTTCTTTCTCCATCTCTGCTCCTGCATCTACAGCCTCCTGATAAGTTTTAGGCTTCATGGCCCTAACAAGTTCTCTGACTCCTGGATTCATGCCATAAATAAAACGATTGATTCTTCTTTTCTCTGTAGACACTTGATGTGGAGCAAATCTTGCCTTCTCATTAAATCTAGTAGTATACTCGCGCATCGACATGTTCCCTTGCTCCAAAGATAAGAATTCTTGCTCTAATTGGTTAATCTCACCCTCTGGACAAAACTTCCCCATAAGGATATCTTTAAACTCTTTCCAAGTAAGCTTTCGAATACCAGCTAACCCTCGAACATCTTTTATATTATCCCACCAAAATAGAGCTTCTGACTTGAAAGAATGTACTGCATATTTCACAGAATCCTCATCTGCGCAGTTACTGGTCTCAATCACTGATTCCATTTCCCTTATCCACTTCATAGTAACTGTTGCATCACCTTCACCATTAAAGTTAGGTGGATGGCATGCCACGAAGCTTTTATAGTTACACCCCTTTTTCTTACGACCAGTCTTGTTCCCACTTTCATGTTCCTCATCTTCCGGTATTGTTTCTCCAGTGTTGATCTTACTTCTAGTATCCCTAGAGTTTTCCGTGTTCCTGGTATCTGCCTCGCTTGTTATATGTTCTCGCTCATTCCGATCAGCTTGGCGAATTTGTGTAATTACTTTAGGTTAGGCAGCTCGAAGAGCTCTGGTAACTTCTTCATTTATCGTTGCTCTAAATTCTTGATCATTCAACCTTTTCTCCACATTTCCTCTGCCTCTGCCTCTGCCTCTGCCTTGACCAACTGTTGATCTAGCTCGACGAGTTGTTGAATTAATTAATCCACGCCCTCTTCCTTTTTGAGGCCTTCCCCTACCCCGACCTTGATTCGGTTCCAAATTATTTAGCCCCTCATGAGGAGAGCTATTTTCAGGAGTCACTGAAGCTGCTCTTCCTGATCTATTGGACATTCTTACCGGCATTTAATGTAATGAGTTAGCTCACTGACTTATTATTACATTATAAAAGAATTATTGTAATGATAATAATGCTGATAGGTGAAACATTAATAAAACTATAGAAAACAACTATTAATCCACATAATAGGAATTACCTAGCACATGCATGTACCTGTAAATTCACAATTTATATTGGCCAAGTATAATTGTCACTTTACCTTACATACATGTTCTAGTTATTTCTACTACGTATCATAATGTTGGTTTCTATTAATCATTATTAACTACTACGAACTACTGTCCCTTAGAATCTACAGTTTAAGTCTAGGTATCTAAGTCAAGTACCTATTCTCTTAAACTAAATGCTCTGATGCCAACTTGTCACGGCCTAAACTTCATGGCTCATGACTACTAGCAATAACTTAAAAACTTAATGCTCAATCATACATTTCAAACTAAAGTGCGGAAGACTTATAACTACATTAAAGCATTTTACATTTCACACAAAACACTCTTTAATATATCAAACTCAAATCATAAAGTCTTGGTCATTTGCTAAACTGCCTTTCCCTTAGAGCTTGATGCCTTATCTTTTCCTGAGATACATGCTAAACTGGGTCAGCTAACGCTGGTGAGCTCATAGTTTAACTATAACAAAATACTTCTTAAAATATCATGCCATTCCAAAATAAATTGTGTAACTGCAAAATAAAACTGACTAGCATGCAAGATATATATATATATATCTTTATGAACCAATATAAGACTGCGAATTTGTCTTACTAGACGAAAATATCATGGTACCAGATAACTGCTAAACAACTGCAAGTTCATAAGGAAATAATATACTCTACGCATGCATGACTGCCTTATTTTAAAATAAAAGCATGATAACTGAACTTTAAATAAAACTAACTATGAATGTATCCCAGTTTGGAAAAATCTGATGAACTCACCTGACAATATCTGACTAGCCTTCCTGGCTTTCTCTACAGGCCTCCTACAATTATAATATAACTTTTTACTACCTTCTACAAATATTATAACCTTCTATCTGAGAACCCTAGTTGTTTGGTTGATAGGTTCATATGTATCATCCATACTATTATATTCGTAACATGTCATAAACAACAACCACTAAAATATGAGATGTTATACTTATTTGATATAAAGCTAAAACTTACTAATTAATCAAATATCATTTTCGTCTATAAAATTAAATCTATATATTATAATGACTCATGAGTTGTTTGTATGCATACTACCACCTACTGTATGTCAACTTTGATTTTTAAATCAACTCTCATGTATATTTAATTTGTAAACTTGATGATATATTAAGAGTTGGAAGTTTGAAATTTATAAAGTGACACCATACTTCATTTCAATCATTCGTACATACATGAAGTGTTAACTTCAATTTTTTTTTTTAATCTTTCTATTTGAAACAAAAATATATATATATAGTTTTAAGACTCAACCTTCCCATATCACCATTGAAAATAATGAATATAACTGTTGGGTAGTTTTGATTATATATATGAACACTAAATGAGTAATCTATGTAAAAATTGATCATTAAACTTTATGTATGCCTTCTAACAGTAAATAATCATAAGCATATATTAAAGATGGAAGTTACCTCAAGTTGTTGCTATACTTGAACTCAAGGTGTTTGTTCACATTCGCTTCTCTTAAAGTTTTTTTTATTACTCCGTATTTTGAAATGGTTGTACTAAGGGTTGCCTTTTATAATATAGAACCTAAAGGAATGAAATTTCAGCTACACACTACTTCTCAAGTTTCTTATTTTCTATCGTATATTGTAATTGGAGTTGTTGAATTCTGACTCAAAAGCCATGTTCAGTATCAATCAATAGAATAAAAAAATGGCCATTATTATGATATATTAGGTAAGGAATGAACCAACAATTATGTTTTGGTTTCGTTGGCCGACAAAACTAAATGGAGTGTTTTTTTTTTTTATAAATAGAATAAATAACAACTATGTTATAATAATACCTGTTATTTGGGTATTACATAAACATCCGCCCACTAGCTCTTATGTCTAGCGCAGCCTACAGGATGGGGGTGTTAAGCCCGATAGATCTATCTTTAGGATTCGCGCTTATATGCTCTTATAACATATAACTAAATTACCTAGCACATCAATCCGCAGAATATCATTTTTAATCACTTGTCTCTATTTCGTAAAGCATTTATAAAATATTGCATGTATTCTCAGCCCAAAATATATATATTGCAAAAGCAATTAAAAAGGGAGCAAATGAAACTCACAATACTGTATTTTGTAGTAAAAATACATATGATGATACTGAACAATGCAGGGTTGGCCTCGGATTCACGAACCTCAAAAGTGTTTTTAAAAAAAATAGTTGCCACCAGTCGGGTTTAAACCCAAGACCTCTCGCTACCCCGACACATACATAAACCATCACGCTGCTGCTACATTTCTGATTAAACTGTATTTCATTTATACTTAATCTGTTCTTTCTAATTCAACTTCTTCTTCCTCTTCTACTAAATCCATCGACCAAGAACAATCTCATCCTCATATTGTATTAAATTTATCATTCGAATTGAAGCATAAACAACTTGTAAATATGATTTTTAATTAATAGAAATGAATTAAAAATAAAAAAAATCACATCAGCTTGCTGTAACCGAAAGAAAAAAATAAAAAAAATAAACTTAAATTATGATTTTGAAATTAAGAGGCTTTGAGACTCTGAATTCTTAATGAAATATTTTCTAATCTATCATTAGAATACACTAGGTTCCCCAATTAAATATGATTTGTAACAGAGGAATCGAATTCATTCAAAGAAATCAGTTTGACTTTTTGATAACAAAACTTTGACTTCGAAATTCATCTTAGATTTGAAGAATTGAAAGATGATATTTTGCAGAAAGATTGACTAATTGAATTCTAACCTAACTGCACTTTTAGAATTTTAAATGGTAATATAATTTGAATTATGGAATAATTTGTCAAGAACAGCGATCGTCGGTAAAAAAAATTTGATTCTGTAAAGGAAAATTGTAATTGGTAATTATAGTGAGAGGATTGAACGACTTACTTTCTCCAAAAGATGATACAATCGATTTAATTATAAGGGAGATTCCTTCAACACTTAATCACGGGTATACAGAGATTGAAAGAAAAAAAATTAAATTGATAAGGATGGATACAGAATACTAGGCGCATGACTATATATCTGTTTATATATTATACAGTTTAATTAATAATATTAATAATTAATAACATATTAATAATAATAATACATTAAAAAACACAAATAACATAATAATAATAATAATAATATTAATGATAACTAAATTTAATAATATTAATAAAAATAAAAATAATTGTATTACTTGATAATTTTAGTAATGATATTAGTAATTATATAAATGATAATATTTAATAACATTAATAATGATATTAATAAAGATAACCCTAATAATATTGACATAGCAATTTATGCTTAACCAATTTCATATTTATATATTATAATATTATAAATAGTACTGATATCAATATTATTAATGTAAATAATAAGGCTATTATAATAATTATATTTTATCTTGTAATTACATTTAATATTACAAATAATTAATTTTGTAATATTTAATAGTTATATATATAATAACATATATTTACTATTTATTATTTATACATTACCATATATATATACTAATATTAATAAAAATCTTGTTAATAATAAAACTACTTAATAATAATACTAATAATGGTAAGAATATTAATATAACAATTATATTCAAACTTGTAATTAAGTTTAATATATTACTATTTATTATATCATATCAACCAATTATATAATTTATTGAATCTTTAATATTTATTAATTATATATATATATATATATATATATATATATATATATATATATATATATATATATATATATATATATATATATATTACAATATATATAATATTACTTATGTAAAGAATTCATATATATTTATATTTTTATTTATACACAAATGTTCGTGAATCGTCGAGAATAGTCAAATGAATTCATGAAAACAGTCAAAAAAAATTTGAGACTCAACATTACAGACTTTGTTTATCGTGTCGGAAACATATAAAGATTAAGTTTAGATTTGGTCGAAAATTTCCGGGTCGTCACAGTACCTACCCGTTAAAGAAATTTCGTCCCGAAATTTGAGTGGGATCATCATGGTTAACAATAAGAATGTTTTCCTGACAAATATGAGCTAATAAATAGAGTTTTATTACTGTTGAGTAATATAGATAAGATAATTCGACTACTCGAAGAGTACAAATGAAGCTATCACAAAAGAGTAAAATGAGGTAAGTATAGATTCGTCTTAACTTTTGACGTAGTCAGGATTGAATTTAGAAAATAAGGTGCGTCTAATCTTTTGACGTTGTCTTGGTTGAATTTCCGGAATTCAAGGGATTAAGGAAATCTTCGAAATCTAAATAAGATCTGAGTCTTCGGAGTTTAAGGAGATTAGGATTTTTTTAATTAAATGTGGTCATCTGTCTTGATTGCTACGTCTGATATTTTCATTATAAATTAAACCCTTCTATTCCATTATTTTCATCACTCCTATACTTTCTTTCTTAATTCTTACTTCTAAAAGATTGTGAAAATGCTTAATCTCGTTCTAGTCCTTGATATTTTCCTAATTATCATTTCTGTCATCTTTCTTTTTAATCTTCCACCAGAAGAATCTGTTTACTTCTACTATTACCTTGGGGTGATACTATTCTTAATTCTACCGTGTCTTTATATTGCTATGCGTATTAATATCCACGGTTTGTAACCTCCGTGTTGTTATTGGGCTTATATTTTCTCTTATATTTTAGAGCTCTTTGCCTTTTTATTTTCTTCTCGACCTATAGTAAAGCGAGTAATGGTTCAGAATTCGTAAGTATGGAGTTTCGATTGATCATAATGTTCTAAGCAAGAAGGAACGTAATAGCACGATTAGCTTTGGTAAAATTACCAGAATCACAGAAAGTAGAACTATCAAGAAAATAATCTCTTGATACGTTTAGAGGTTAAGTAGAATGAAAGAGTTATGTAACATGGCACATGATGAAGGTAATGTCTGTGAATCATCACGTTTCATTAGAAGTTCAACATACTGTAATATAATCACGTTGGCCAAGTGTCATTATATTATACTAACTCATGCTCCAATTCTCAACACTACTCCAGAATTCATTCCTAATTTATACTTAGATTTTACAGAAGTTTCCAATATAATGAAATACAGAAAGCACGAAGAGATATATAATTTCGGACAAGAATATCTATGAAAATATCCTCAGAAATATCGAGGGTATTTATGATGATATTTTGGAATTTCTAAGTTCCAAGGTTGATGAAGAAAGATTTTCCGCAAGATTTTAACATAAGTAAGGAGCAAGATATTCGTTGAAAGTTTCATCGGATCCAGAATTACCTGGATTCTTTGAATATAGGATTTGGTCCTTGTATTTGTCCTTGGTCTCCTTCATGGTTAGCTCAAACCTTTTATTTTAGTACCAAAGTTTCTATCGAGCGTTCCCAACATTTCATTCTTTATCATCAAACTTTAACCGTTTAGACCATCTACAAAAATTTTTTTCCGTTTCCTCTGCATTTAATGCTACGATATCTGAATCATCGGTTATCAATTCGAGGTGTTTCAAGAATCATGAAAGGTTTGAACGCATATTGTAATCAAGATACAAAAGATTGTTTAAGATGAAATCAAGTGGCAAACTTGAAGAATTGTTTAGTTTCATATGTTATAATCAATATTTTAATTCATTTTAATTGTCCAATGTTGGTAGTCCACAGTTAGTAGTCCACAGTTAGTAATTCAATAATTCATATATAGTTTAATATATAATATTCGAATTAATTAATACGTATCGTGACCCGTTATATACATGTCTCAGACTCGATCACAACTCAAAGTATATATATTATTGTAGAATTAACCTCAACCCTGTATAGCTAACTCGGTCATTACCGTATATAGAGTATCTATGATTATTCCAAATAATATATATAGATGCGTTGATATGATATGTCAAAACCTTGTATACGCGTCCCGATATTTAAAGTGCGTAAAATAAATAACAGAAATTAAATGACGATAAATAAAATTGCGAGAATATAAATTGCGATAAATAAAATGTAATCAGTTGGCTAGGAACAGTTATCTAGGAACAGTTAGCGTGGATTCTTAACAGAATTTCTCATAGTTAATTTGTTTGTTTCTAACAAATTTTATTTTTGTCCAATGTTTTCTTCATTATGCCACTTGTTGGATTCTGATAAGTCAAAATCCAAATATGAAATTGAATTTGAATAAAAATAGTTGTTCTTTGGTGAACGGATTCGTATATGTGTGGATGTAAGTAGGATAGTAAATGACTGTTGAATCAGATTCGAAGAATGTACAGTGTAACTTATTAATATGAAATTTAAATATTCTTCGGGTATTACCTACCCGTTAAAATATTTTCACCATTAACAGTTTGTACAAAATAATTTTTAATTACAATCTTTATGAAAACATATATACATATATATTTTCTTCAGATGTAATCATGGGTTTAATGAGTTAATATAATATTAATCTCATTTAATTTATCATTAAAACTAGAATACATAATCTCTAAAATATTAGAAATTATATACTCGTCATGTAGAACAAAAATAAATGATGTAGAATGATTCGTAGAATGATAATTATGCTCGCGGTACATAATGAGATGTTGAGGCGTGTGATGTTGAAACTTGGGTTGTTGGTGGTACTGGTGTTGATGTTGGTGCTGAGGTTGGTGATGATGTTGGTGTAATAAGTATAGCTTGTAAATCACGCACCATTCTTGTCAGGGTTTCTATCCTTCCCTCAATCATTTCTATCCACCCACTCATCTGATTCGATAGATCTTGATTATCAATTTGAAGTTCTCTAACTTCTTCTAATATCCCTCTTTGATTGGTATTCGGAAGTAGAGGTTGAATATTTTCTGATATTGCAGTAATGCTGAAATGTCCCGTTCTTATTGATTAAAAACGTTCCATATTAATTGATTTCGTTGCGAGGGTTTGACCTCTATATGAGACGTTTTTCAAAGACTGCATTCATTTTAAAACAAACCATAACCTTTATTTCATCAATAAAGGTTTAAAAAGCTTTACGTAGATTATCAAATAATGATAATCTAAAATATCCTGTTTACATACGACCATTACATAATGGTTTACAATACAAATATGTTACAACAAAATAAGTTCCTTGAATGCAGTTTTTACACAATATCATACAAGCATGGACTCCAAATCTCGTCCTTATTTAAGTATGCGACAGCGGAAGCTCTTAATAATCACCTGAGAATAAACATGCTTAAAACGTCAACAAAAATGTTGGTGAGTTATAGGTTTAACCTATATATATCAAATCGTAACAATAGACCACAAGATTTCATATTTCAATATACATCCCATACATAGAGATAAAAATTATTCATATGGTGAACACCTGGTAATCGACATTAACAAGATGCATATATAAGAATATCCCCATCATTCCGGGACACCCTTCGGATATGATATAAATTTCGAAGTACTAAAGCATCCGGTACTTTGGATGGGGTTTGTTAGGCCCAATAGATCTATCTTTAGGATTTGCGTCAATTAGGGTGTCTGTTCCCTAATTCTTAGATTACCAGACTTAATAAAAAGGGGCATATTCGATTTCGATAATTCAACCATAGAATGTAGTTTCACGTACTTGTGTCTATTTTGTAAATCATTTATAAAACCTGCATGTATTCTCATCCCAAAAATATTAGATTTTAAAAGTGGGACTATAACTCACTTTCACAGATTTTTACTTCGTCGGGAAGTAAGACTTGGCCACTGGTAGATTCACGAACCTATAACAAATATGTACATATATATCAAAGTATGTTCAAAATATATTTACAACACTTTTAATACATTTTGATGTTTTAAGTTTATTAAGTCAGCTGTCCTCGTTAGTAACCTACAACTAGTTGTCCACAGTTAGATGTACAGAAATAAATCGATAAATATTATCTTGAATCAATCCACGACCCAGTGTATACGTATCTCAGTATTGATCACAACTCAAACTATATATATTTTGGAATCAACCTCAACCCTGTATAGCTAACTCCAACATTCACATATAGTGTGTCTATGGTTGTTCCGAAATATATATAGATGTGTCGACATGATAGGTCGAAACATTGTATACGTGTCTATGGTATCTCAAGATTACATAATATACAATACAAGTTGATTAAGTTATGGTTGGAATAGATTTGTTACCAATTTTCACGTATCTAAAATGAGAAAAATTATCCAATCTTGTTTTACCCATAACTTCTTCATTTTAAATCCGTTTTGAGTGAATCAAATTGCTATGGTTTCATATTGAACTCTATTTTATGAATCTAAACAGAAAAAGTATAGGTTTATAGTCGGAAAAATAAGTTACAAGTCGTTTTTGTAAAGGTAGTCATTTCAGTCGAAAGAACGACGTCTAGATGACCATTTTAGAAAACATACTTCCACTTTGAGTTTAACCATAATTTTTGGATATAGTTTCATGTTCATAATAAAAATAATTTTCCCAGAATAACAACTTTTAAATCAAAGTTTATCATAGTTTTTAATTAACTAACCCAAAACAGCCCGTGGTGTTACTACGACGGCGTAAATTCGGTTTTACAGTGTTTTTCGTGTTTCCAGGTTTTAAATCATTAAGTTAGCATATCATATAGATATAGAACATGTGTTTAGTTGATTTTAAAAGTCAAGTTAGAAGGATTAACTTTTGTTTGCGAACAAGTTTAGAATTAACTAAACTATGTTCTAGTGATTACAAGTTTAAACCTTCGAATAAGATAGCTTTATATGTATGAATCGAATGATGTTATGAACATCATTACTACCTTAAGTTCCTTGGATAAACCTACTGGAAAAGAAAAAAATGTATCTAGCTTCAACGGATCCTTGGATGGCTCGAAGTTCTTGAAGCAGAATCATGACACGAAAACAAGTTCAAGTAAGATCATCACTTGAAATAAGATTGTTATAGTTATAGAAATTGAACCAAAGTTTGAATATGATTATTACCTTGTATTAGAATGATAACCTACTGTAAGAAACAAAGATTTCTTGAGGTTGGATGATCACCTTACAAGATTGGAAGTGAGCTAGCAAACTTGAAAGTATTCTTGATTTTATGTAACTAGAATTGTAGAATTTATGAAGAACACTTAGAACTTGAAGATAGAACTTGAGAGAGATCAATTAGATGAAGAAAATTGAAGAATGAAAGTGTTTGTAGGTGTTTTTGGTCGTTGGTGTATGGATTAGATATAAAGGATATGTAATTTTGTTTTCATGTAAATAAGTCATGAATGATTACTCATATTTTTGTAATTTTATGAGATATTTCATGCTAGTTGCCAAATGATGGTTCCCACATGTGTTAGGTGACTCACATGGGCTGCTAAGAGCTGATCATTGGAGTGTATATACCAATAGTACATACATCTAAAAGCTGTGTATTGTACGAGTACGAATACGGGTGCATACGAGTAGAATTGTTGATGAAACTGAACGAGGATGTAATTGTAAGCATTTTTGTTAAGTAGAAGTATTTTGATAAGTGTATTTAAGTCTTTCAAAAGTGTATAAATACATATTAAAACACTACATGTATATACATTTTAACTGAGTCGTTAAGTCATCGTTAGTCGTGACATGTAAGTGTTGTTTTGAAACCTTTAGGTTAACGATCTTGTTAAATGTTGTTAACCCAATGTTTATAATATCAAATGAGATTTTAAATTATTATATTATCATGATATTATCATGTATGAATATCTCTTAATATGATATATATACATTAAATGTCTTTACAACGATAATCGTTACATATATGTCTCGTTTAAAAATCATTAAGTTAGTAGTCTTGTTTTTACATATGTAGTTCATTGTTAATATACTTAATGATATGTTTACTTATCATAGTATCATGTTAACTATATATATATATATATCCATATATATGTCATCATATAGTTTTTACAAGTTTTAACGTTCGTGAATCACCGGTCAACTTGGGTGGTCAATTGTCTATATGAAACATATTTCAATTAATCAAGTCTTAACAAGTTTGATTGCTTAACATGTTGGAAACATTTAATCATGTAAATATCAATCTCAATTAATATATATAAACATGGAAAAGTTCGGGTCACTGCAAATGCGACCTTCGAGGAGGAATATTTTGGTAAGAAGGGTGAAAACAGTGTTGCGCATAGGTTCACCAGTGAGTACATCGTTTTCTCCGATGTTAGGAGGTAAGTTTGATTCACGGTAGGGTTCGCCTTCTTCATTTTTCCATCGGGTGAGTAAGTCTCGGACCCACTGCCATCTCCTCCAGAAAGAAAAATAGCTAAATGGTTGAGGCACTTCGGGTTTATTGACTTCAGAGTCTATTTCAATATACATCTCGAAATCGCTCCCGGAACTAATGAAATCCAAACTAGGTGTAGGATCCATCTTTCACGATTAGTTAGAGGATTTTGATATGAAATGATTTTCGGATATCAGATGTTATTCTAGTTACATAGAATACCTATATATAGTACAGAAGATCCAGTAGATTACGGAAGGAATTAAGGAGACGTGTCAGACAAGGTTTAATGTGATGGGATATGAATTTATCTGTACACCATCTATGCAATAATTGCAATAAGACGTGTCGAGACTGAAAATGATAGGTAGATATTTTTCGACAAAGAATGGTAAGCAAAATTCTTGACATGCAGACCAGGTTCAAGTCCAGACTTATTAATATATCCTAACAACTACTAGGTCGAAGTCCAGACTCACTAGTGCATCCTAACAACTATCAGTTAGACACACTAATGCAAGACCTGGATCGCTAGGACCAACGCTCTGATAGCACATGTGACGACCCGTCCTAATCCTCCTGGACGAAGTCTTCAACATATGGTTCCATTGCGAGATACTGACCTAAATATGCCATGAATGACTCTAAGTAATATCTTTAAAATGAGCAAATGCACAGCGGAAGATTTCTTTCATACCTGAGAATAAATATGCTTAAAAGTGTCAACCAAAAGGTTGGTGAGTTCATAGGTTTATCATAACAATCATTTCAATATATTAATAGACCACAAGATTTCCGTTTATAAATATGTGTACACTCGCAAGTGTATAAAACCATTCTGCTTATGTTGAGACCTCAGTAACCAACCTTAACAATAATATAATAAGTCATCTTCGCAAAGATGGATATGTACACTCGCAAGTGTATAAATAATCCTCGAAGTACTAAACATCCGCCCACTAGCTCTTATGTCTAGCGCAGCCTAAAGGATGGGGGTGTTAAGCCCGATAGATCTATCTTTAAGATTCACGCTTATATGCTCTTATAACATATAACTAAATTACCTAGCACATCAATCCGCAGAATATCATTTTTAATCACTTGTCTCTATTTCATAAAGCATTTATAAAATATTGCATGTATTCTCAGCCTAAAATATATATATTGCAAAATCAATTAAAAAGGGAGCAAATGAAACTCACAATACTGTATTTTGCAGTAAAAATACATATGATGATACTGAACAACGCAGGGTTGGCCTCGGATTCACGAACCTCAAAAGTGTTTTTTAAAAAAAAAATAGTTGCCACCAGTCGGGTTTGAACCCAAGACCTCTCGCTACCCCGACACATACATAAACCATCACGCTGCTGCTACATTTCTGATTAATCTGTATTTCATTTATACTTAATCTGTTCTTTCTAATTCAACTTCTTCTTCCTCTTCTACTAAATCCATCGACCAAGAACAATCTCATCCTCATATTGTATTGAATTTATCATTCGAATTGAAGCATAAACAACTTGTAAATATGATTTTTAATTAATAGAAATGAATTAAAAATAAAAAAAATCACATCAGCTTGCTGTAACCGAAAGAAAAAAATAAAAAATAAATAAACTTAAATTATGATTTTGAAATTAAGAGGCTTTGAGACTCTGAATTCTTCATGAAATATTTTCTAATCTATCATTAGAATACACTAGGTTCCCCAATTGAATATGATTTGTAACAGAGGAATCGAATTCATTCAAAGAAATCAGTTTGACTTTTTGATAACAAAACTTTGACTTCGAAATTCATCTTGGATTTGAAGAATTGAAAGATGATATTTGCAGAAAGATTGACTAATTGAATTCTAACCTACCTGCACTTTTAGATTTTTAAATGGTAATCGAATTTGAATTATGGAATAATTTGTCAAGAACAGCGATCGTCGGTAAAAAAAATTGATTCTGTAAAGGAAAATTGTAATTGGTAATTATAGTGAGAGGATTGAACGACTTACTTTCTCCAAAACATGATACAATCGATTTAATTATAAGGGAGTGATGTGCGAAATCAGGTATATAAATTATCGTTGGAAAATACCGGTTAAAAAGACTGTTACACACTAACGGGCAGTGTACCCGATCGTGTAGTAGTATAAATAATGGTTTAGTTCCGTGTATCGTTCCAATGACAGTTGTATTAGTTAAACTAGAATTAGAAACTATATTATGATTAACTAAGTAAATGAAACTTAAAGATACAAGATATTATGTTTTTGTGGCTTTTTAACGATTTAGCCAAATCAGAGAAGGTTAAAAGTAAAAACAATATTTTTGGTCTTTTAAGTTTATATAATGAAAATAAGTACAAAGAAAGCAATTAAGATAGTTTGATTTAGATCAAAGAGATGAAATGTTCATCTAGATATTTTACCCTCGGTATTGGATGTAAGTTTTGCTATTAAGTCCTGATTGAATGATTATGTGTGTAAGTTATCTAATAGGTTCACTAAGAGTTCTCTTAAATAAACACGCAAACACAATTACAAGATCAAGGGTTCCCTTTTCTCTATAGTTCTCGTGTTTGTAATCAAATAACTAGGAAATATGCTAATCACCTAAATCGACCCGCCAAGAGTTCTCTTTAGTGGGTACTCAAACTAGAAGTACTAAGTGATGGTTCCCTATTACCTAGACCTTTTCGTTTGTGACTAGTTGATTAGCAAGATCAAAGACTTAAATAACAATTGTCTTTGCGTTCGCTCTACACAATTCATTCCTATATCGTTTAATCGTATTGATCTAATTTACCCCTTGGTCCGGTTTAGTAAACAATCAATCTAAGACAAGTTGATTGTAAATCAATATGATACATTAACAAGAGTTCTCTTTATCAACAACATATCAATTAACTAGATACAAATGATTAAACATCAATAAGCATGGTTCTTTAATTCAAGCTTCAATCTTTCACACATAGTACATACAATCAATAGGATTACATCCAATACCTCGGTTATTAATCTAGACAAACATTATAGAAACTAGCCAACAATCATGGTAACAGACAACATAACAATCAGATTATCAATGGAAATCATTGCTTTAAAATAAGGAATAACCTACAAGAACAATGAGTTCTTGGATGAAGAAGGTTTTGATCTTTGATGCCTTGATGTTGAGCCTCTTCTAAGAGCTTGGAGTTCTCCAATATTGCTCCCAAAATTTGTCTCTGTACTCTCTGGTTCGTAACTGGTAAAACTGGTCTTCAATCATGTGATTATAAAGTGGAGAAAGTAGGTCAGAAAGTCAAAAGTAGCTGAAACCTACTTCTGGACGGCGTCCTAGATTCGGGATGGCGTCCCATATTTAAGTCTTGGACGGCGTCCCGCAATCTTGGACAGCGTCCAAGTGTAAAAATCTGGACGGCGTCCAGTAATCTTGGACGGCGTCCAAGTGTACTGTTGGTTACTGTCTTGTTTTCTTTGTAATCTCCTTTCATTTGGACGAAACCCCAATCATTTTGGACGAAGTCCAACATATCTGAAGCGTTGTTTTATCATTTTAGAGTGCTAACTTGACCTTATCTTGCATCGTGATCAACCATTATGATATTGCAACTCATAAAACGGTCATAAATCATCAAAACTCTTTACAAATTACTCTCCGATACAAATTTGCATATCTTGGCCTATCACTTGTAGAAACACTTTCAGTATCCTTGATTCGAGAGTATTTTACATGATATTGCGATAGATATATATAATGTTATTAAGCAATATCAAAACACCCCACACTTAAACCTTGCTTGTCCTCAAGCAATTCTTTCTTTACAAAGTAGAACAATATCAAACATACTTACACAATATAGATTACAAACATTACACAAATTACTCGAAGCATACGAAACACACACGTTCTTTTGAAACGCAACTCACGCTATATGAAACACAAGCTTTAAGTATAACACACATATTTATTGTAATTACACTCACGCTATATACACAATGAGAACACACGCACACATTTTTTGGAGTTTTAGAGCCAAGTATCCGAAAAATTTGATCCTACGGAAATTAGGACCTTATGAAAAACGTTTTATGTTTTTGAAAATATAATGCTAGTTTTTACACTAGGCACGTTTTCCGATTTTTGTCGGATTTTCTGAATTTTTGGAAAATGAGTGCGGGTCTCCCGCTTCTGGTCAAGCCAATCCCTCCCACGGTACCTAACATCATGAGATGTCGGTAAGAAAATAATGTGCTTAGGAGGATACACATTACGTCCAGATATCATTGACAATTATGAGGTAATCATCTAATCCGTTAAGTCAACCATAAAGATTGAGGTTCATCAGGCTTAAACGCTGATATCTTACCTTTCCGAAGGTTATCCACTGGGAATCTGATCAATTCACTGACATTTTGTGTATCATGGTGCGCTTCCCATTTGACCAGCAATTCTCCCTCATTGAGAAAAGCTTTGACTACCAGTTTCCCTGTTTGATGTTGAGGCCTGGTAGATTTTCAGTCGATTTTAGCAATGACTTTTCAAGATTTTTCGTCACCCTACAACTGGTCTGGACTACATCTTCTGAATTGAATCAGTAAGTGTGTCATTCGGAAGACTTTACTTCCTTGAGGATGGAATAGATACATCCTATTGGTCAGAAGAAGTGGTCGGACGCAACATTGTCCTTGTTAGGAGAAACAATGAGGATCGTCCTTAGGGTTTTCAATCTGGCGCGAGATCCGGTTTCTGACCACGCTATACAATCACCGCTCTCTCACGGTTTACACTCGTTTTGGTACAAGTGACCTACAAGTTAGCTTTACTAAACTAGTAGGATTTTCATTCAAATAATTGAATGATAGTACAACTTCAAAGACTATTAATAATTTAAAACATAACTTTTTTAGTTTTAGAACACAATGTATGTAAAATGGTTTTAGGGCATTTTTCGTTTCTAAGGCTACCTGAAAAATTTAAAATTTTTATCATAAACGCCTTAATTTTTTTTGTAAAATGAATTCCCGATAAATTTCTATCTCCCACCCCACACTTAAGATCATGCAAGGCCCTCATTGCATGAAATCAGAAAAATGATTAAATTTAGAGGGCAAAGTGATAGGGTGTTTTTAGAAATTTTCAAATTTTTGACCTGTAAATCGTGGAACATGTAGACGAATGCCGCTGGACTTACTGCCAGCATAAGAGCATTGTCCATTCCTCGATTATCAACATACATACATCATAATATCAAATGTTGCTAAACTTAATGCCAGTCTTTGAAGTTCAACCACGCTGCACAAAATAACAAACTACACAAATAATAATAAAAATAACGGTGTTTTTACAACCACAACCGTTTATCAAACCACACGATTAGTTAATATTACAAACCAAAGATTGTTTAAAAACACACCACAACAAATAAATTGTTCGAAAACGTTTCAACAAAATGATCATGGGCTCGCAGACCTTCAGTTGTTGTAAGGCCAAAAGTAGTTCCCGGAGCCATCCCCGGCAGCGGCGCCAAAAACTTGATGTGCGAAATCAGGTATATAAATTATCGTTGGAAAACACCGGTTAAAAAGACTGTTACACACTAACGGGCAGTGTACCCGATCGTGTAGTAGTATAAATAATGGTTTAGTTCCGTGTATCGTTCCAAGGACAGTTGTATTAGTCAAACTAGAATTAGAAACTATATTATGATTAACTAAGTAAATGAAACTTAAAGGTACAAGATATTATGTTTTTGTGGCTTTTTAACGATTTAGCCAAATCAGAGAAGGTTAAAAGTAAAAACAATATTTTTGGTCTTTTAAGTTTATATAATGAAAATAAGTACAAAGAAAGCAATTAAGATAGTTTGATTTAGATCAAAGAGATGAAATGTTCATCTAGATATTTTACCCTCGGTATTGGATGTAAGTTTTGCTATTAAGTCCTGATTGAATGATTATGTGTGTAAGTTATCTAATAGGTTCACTAAGAGTTCTCTTAAATAAACACGCAAACACAATTACAAGATCAAGGGTTCCCTTTTCTCTATAGTTCTCGTGTTTGTAATCAAATAACTAGGAAATATGCTAATCACCTAAATCGACCCGCCAAGAGTTCTCTTTAGCGGGTACTCAAACTAGAAGTACTAAGTGATGGTTCCCTATTACCTAGACCTTTTCGTTTGTGACTAGTTGATTAGCAAGATCAAAGACTTAAATAACAATTGTCTTTGCGTTCGCTCTACACAATTCATTCCTATATCATTTAATCGTATTGATCTAATTTACCCCCTTGGTCCGGTTTAGTAAACAATCAATCTAAGACAAGTTGATTGTAAATCAATATGATACATTAACAAGAGTTCTCTTTATCAACAACACATCAATTAACTAGATACAAATGATTAAACATCAATAAGCATGGTTCTTTAATTCAAGCTTCAATCTTTCACACATAGTACATACAATCAATAGGATTACATCCAATACCTCGGTTATTAATCTAGACAAACATTATAGAAACTAGCCAACAATCATGGTAACAGACAACATAACAATCAGATTATCAATGGAAATCATTGTTTTAAAATAAGGAATAACCTACAAGAACAATGAGTTCTTGGATGAAGAAGGTTTTGATCTTTGATGCCTTGATGTTGAGCCTCTTCCAAGAGCTTGCAGTTCTCCAATATTGCTCCCAAAATTCGTCTCTGTACTCTCTGGTTCGTAACTGGTAAAACTGGTCTTCAAACATGAGATTATAAAGTGGAGAAAGTAGGTCAGAAAGTTAAAAGTAGCTGAAACCTACTTCTGGACGGCGTCCTAGATTCTGGACGGCGTCCCATATTTAAGTCTTGGACGGCGTCCCACAATCTTGGACGGCGTCCAAGTGTGAAAATCTGGACGGCGTCCAGTAATCTTGGACGGCGTCCAAGTGTACTGTTGGTTACTGTCTTGTTTTCTTTGTAATCTCCTTTCATTTGGACGAAACCCCAATCATTTTGGACGAAGTCCAACATAACTGAAGCGTTGTTTTATCATTTTAGAGTGCTAACTTGACCTTATCTTGCATCGGGATCAACCATTATGATATTGCAACTCATAAAACGGTCATAAATCATCAAAACTCTTTACAAATTACTCTCCGATACAAATTTGCATATCTTGGCCTATCACTTGTAAAAACGCTTTCAGTATCCTTGATTCGAGAGTATTTTACACGATATTGCGATAGATATATATATAATATTATTGAGCAATATCAGGGAGATTCCTTCAACACTTAATCACGGGTATACAGAGATTGAAAGAAAAAAAAATTAAATTGATAAGGATGGATACAGAATACTAGGCGCATGACTATATATCTATTTATATATTATACAGTTTAATTAATAATATTAATAATTAATAACATATTAATAATAACAATAAATTAAAAAAAAACACTAATAACATAATAATAATAATAATATTAATGATAACTAAATTTAATAATATTAATAAAAATAATAATAATTGTATTACTTGATAATTTTAATAATGATATTAGTAATTATATAAATGATAATATTTAACAACATTAATAATGATATTAATAAAGATAACCCTAATAATATTGACATAGCAATTTATGCTTAACCAATTTCATGTCTATATATTATAATATTATAAATAATACTGATATCAATATTATTAATGTAAATAATAAGGCTATTATAATAATTATATTTTATCTTGTAATTACATTTAATATTACAAATTATTAATTTTGTAATATTTAATAGTTATATATATAATAACATATATTTACTATTTATTATTTATACATTACCATACATATAATAATAATAATAATAATAATAAAAATCTTGTTAATAATAAAACTACTTAATAATAATACTAATAATGATAAGAATATTAATATAACAATTATATTCAAACTTGTAATTAAGTTTAATATATTACTATTTATTATATCATATCAACCAATTATATAATTTATTGAATCTTTAATATTTATTAATTATATATATATATATATATATATACTAGTCAAAGACCCACGACTTCGCGGGTATTTTTTAAGAAATTTTTTATGGATCAACAAAATCCTAATAAATGTTTGAAGATTTCGATGTTGTAAATGAAATAAGCTGAAAATGAAATAAGTTCAAAGTATGTTGACATAATACATAATGTTGATGAAACACAAATATCATAAGGATAAAAGTTACTACAACATAGAAATAAACAGTATTTAGATAGGTATGGGTTCCCATTGGTGGTTAAAGGAATTTACTCATTTGGGGTAGTTGTGAAGTGCAAGCAATCTCACCGATCTTTGTCTTATAGTTAGTATATTCTGCATCTTCTTCAAAGTAGTAATACGTAATTGATCAGCATGCAAAAGATAAGATATTCAACTAAATTGTAAAGCATAAGTTATGTGTACATTTATTGTAAGGTATTTAAAGTCAGATAGTTGAGATGTTACCTAATCACAATAGTTATTGACAACATGTAATTTATCTAGATTTTCTAGACATTTGATTTGAGAAATTATACAGAGAAGAAAAGTATCCTTTATCAACGAAGTATCTTGCAAATTTTTTATGTCAGTTGTAATGTTACTTTCTTCCTTTATAGCAACTAATAGCAACGATTCCATCTTTTCCCTTGTTGTTAGTTGATTAAGACGTGGTTACTGATTAACTGGCATACAAAATCATATTCTATTAATTATAAGTATATATTCACAATGTTGTTTGGAAGAAAGTAAAAAAGTATTTATTTTATCTGATGTATGTATAGATGTAGATAAAAATATAAATATGTAATAACTGGTTACCACGAGTACATGTGATGGTCAAAATCCACGAATCCGTGCGAGAAATTGCTTTAAATGAGACATCCAAGAACCCAAAAAAAAAAATACTCAAAGACATTGACCTTTGAAGCAACACTTCTTAGTTTGATTAATTTAATATAATGTATAAAGATATTGTTGTTCATAGGATCAATATCTTTGTCAGTACATTGCGTCATCAAAGTTTTTTTTAAGACTTATAACTTATTGAATAACTATAAGACCGCTTGTAACGGCATTAGGGGCACGCCGTGGCGGGAGAGGTAACACGAAGGGGAAGTTTTGATTGGGACACGTGGCGGGTTTGACCGTTTGAATTGAATGGGTGGGTGGGATATATCCGTTGCTTATTAAATAATAATAATAATAATAATAATAATAATAATAATAATAATAATTTTATTTACTTATATTTACTTATATAAATATATATAAGAATAGTGCGATTAATGACTTCAAAAAATATGTAAATTTGCAAAGCGCTCTAGCAAGTATGGATGTGTTGGGTAGACCATCTTCTCGAATGGAGGATCCGGAAGATGCGATAGGTCTTCACAATCTTAAAATGTACGTTCGTCGTCAGTTAAAAGAGGACTTGAACATTGACGGAACCATCCGGCAGCCCGATGAGGATTAGTTTGTTTTAGGATTTAAATTATGTATTTTTTTTCATTTGAATCGTATTAATTTTATGTTTTATTTATTTTTAGTTTTTGATTGCAACATAAAAAAAATTAAAAATAAAATGACACATCAGCTTTTCACTAACCCACACCACTACTACTTCACACAAACAACTCACACGTCCTAATCATCAAAAAACAACTCACTTTCCCAACACACGTCCCTAAATGATACAAAAACTAAATGATAGACACAAGTCTCTATTGTTTCCTTACTAATCGGTTGACCAATTCAACTACAATCCACGTGAAATTTTTTTATCCCTTCAATCTGTCTTCTTTAATTTCGTTGGACTCCCTTTGAGTTTAATGCGCAGCTGCTTCATTCACCGGATCAACTTTTACTCCAAAAATTTTTTTGGCTGCAATAGAATCATCAAAAATACCCAACATACATGACAAACTGCAACATATTCCAATATGAATTTACGTTTTCCATATTGAAGCATATATTTTGAATTGAATCTCAATTCACATCAAGTATATAAAGTATATATGTTACAAAACTCACTTAACATAATTTAGATATGAATATGAATGTAACATATATTCCCATAAATTTATTAGCACAATTGATATTTGCATCACATGTATCATTTTGATGCATTTCATTAAAAGACTGCAACATATTATTTAAAAACTGTTCAAAAAAAATTAATAACATATAATTTAGAATTAGCAAGGTGCATTACCAGTATTATCGTTTCAAAAATCCAAAGTTATGTCGCCTTAAACTTTAAACAAATACACTAATAATCTTTCATAATTGTGTTTTATAGTAACGGTATGCGAACTACTTTGTTTTTTTTTTTTTTCTTGTGCATAGGTGCTTGCCTTTCAATTTTAATGGTACTAACAATGTGTGTTTTAATATTCCAAATAAATGTTTACCTATGAGTTGAATTGTACACTCTCCAACACCTACTTGTATACTACGTTTTTATTTTGTTTGTCTTTTCATGATCATCAAGACGGATTACTTTTAACCCGTTTTTGCTAGTGACACGCCATACATCAACATATAGCTGGCCATGAGTGAAGAAAGGTACTATCTGGATCTTCCAATCGTGAACTATCAACTTCAAACGTTCCTCAGCTCGTATAGAACCACGTCAAAGCCCGACAGTTGTATATAACTATCTTCAACAAAAATTGGCTCGAACAACGACATTAAACTCTTATGAATCGATGCAAGGATTATTTTTCTCCTGCACAAACAATAAGAGAATGTAAGATGATGATATTATAAATTTTTTTGTGATATACGTGAATAATTGAAATATACTACCTGTCGATCAATGAGCATGACCTCAATACCATTTGCATTATATGGAAACTTCCAGAAGGTGCGTTTCCATACTGCGAATACATTTACTCGAACATGTGGCATTGATAATCGTGGATGTAAATTGTTCAATTCAGTGTAACGTAATACTTGCGCCATTTTTTTATGATAGTATTTTTTTCTGTGTTTTTTTGTTAATAAAACACTGAATGTGGTACTCCACCTCTCCTGGAAAAATCAACTCTGAAATCGATGAGCTTACTAAACTTGTAAACGAATGGGAAAGGAAGGCCGAACAAGCTGACCTATCCTGTGATCAGAGACAAGCATGGATGAAAGATCGTGAAACCCTTTTCCAAAAAGAAAAGACCCGTATCGAGATGCTTAAACAGAAGTCACGCTATAAATGGTCGCTGGAAGGTGACGAAAATAGTAAGTTCTTTCACTCCACCATTCGCAAAAGACAACACAAAAATAATATTCATGGCATAAATGTGGGGGGATTATGGTCATCTAACCCTTCGGATATAAAAAAGGAAGCCCACGACTTTTTCAAAAAGCTCTTTGATAAACAAGAAAAAAGCAATAATTTTGATCTAAACGATTGGAACGGTCCTAAACTTGATCAAAGTAAGGCCAACTGTCTAGAAGCTAAATTTAGTGAAAAAGAGATACTCGAGGCTATAAAGGGTTGTGGCAAAAACAAAGCCCCGGGGCCGGACGGGTTTAATTTTTTGTTTTTTTAAAAATTTTGGGACATTATCAAAACTGACCTCTTAAAGGCTATCAATTGGTTTTGGGAGTCGGGCTCCATCTCGAATGGTTGTAACGCGTCCTTTATCACCCTTATTCCAAAAGTGCACGACCCCCTAAACTTCTCAAATTTCAGGCCCATTAGTCTCATAAGAAGCTATTATAAAATTGTCTCAAAGATTCTTTCAAATAGAATTAGGAATATCGTCCCGTGGCTTATAGGCGAAGAGCAAAGTGCTTTTATCAGTGATAGATATATCCTTGACGGTGTTTTAGTAGCTCTTGAAACCATTGACGATCTCAAAGAAAAAAAGCAAAAAAGTTTCATTTTTAAAGTCGAATTTGAAAAAGCCTTTGACTGTCTTGATTGGGATTTCTTAAAAAAATCATGGGTTTTATGGGTTTTGGGGAGAAATGGATTAAATGGATAAACGCTTGTCTCGCTTCCACCTCTATTTCCGTGCTCATAAATGGGTCCCCAACCGAACAATTTTTTCCGAAAAGAGGAGTTAGACAGGGTGACCCGCTTTCCCCCTTCTTATTCATCATCGCGAGTGAAGGTTTAAACTACCTTCTTAATTTGGCCATTTCGAAAAATCTTATAAGTGGTGTAAATGTTGGCCGAGATAAAGTGATTGTATCACATTTACAATATGCCGATGACACAATCATTTTCGGGAAATGGAACAAGTTGGAAGTAAGAAACACTCTAAAAATTCTAAAATGTTTTGAAGATCTCTCGGGCTTAAAAATCAATCTAAACAAAAGTTGTGCTTATGGGATTGGAACCTCAAAAGATGAACTAACATTGTTAGCCTCTTGGTTTGGGTGCAAGGAGGGATCCTTTCCTTTTAACTATCTCGGGCTCCCGATAGGTGAAAACTTAAAATTACATAAAAGTTGGAAACCCGTTTTCGACAAATTTAAAAATCGCCTCTCGGATTGGAAAGCAAAAACCATTTCTTTCGGGGGAAGGCTCACTTTAATCAAGTCGGTTCTTAATAGTCTTCCACTATATTTTTTCTCGCTTTTCAAGGCCCCTATCAGTGTCATTAACGAGTTAGAAGGTTTGCGTCAGAATTTTTTTTGGGGAGGTACTTATGATAAGAAAAAAATGGCTTGGGTCAATTGGAACCAAATCATGCTTCCTTATGATTTTGGTGGTTTAAATGCCGGCTCGCTCAAAACAAAAAATCTTGCTTTATTAACAAAATGGTGGTGGCGGTTTCTTAACTTTAATAACTCGTTTTGGGCTAGAATTATAAAAAGCATTTATGGGGATTTTGGGGGGTTGGGCTGCTTTTCTCAATCACATTGCTTCGATTTTAAAAATTTTCAGGGAGAACGTGGTTCAATATTATTAATGTCAAACACACCCTAACTAAGTTAGGGTGCGATATTTCTAACGCGTTTGTTAAGGTTGTTGGTCAGGGTTCAGAGACTCGTTTTTGGGAGGAATCTTGGTGCGGTGATGAATGCTTTCGATCAGCTTTTCCTAGGCTGTACAGACTGGAGACTAATAAAAATGTTATGGTTGCAAACCAGATTAAATGGTCTGACACTGTTATTTTCAGCTGGGAATGGAGCAGCACCCTGAAATGGAGAGCTGCCAGCGAACTAGCTGCTCTAATCGAGAAACTGTCGAGTTTTACCCCTTCTGGAAAACAAGAAGATGAATGGAAATGGAAATGCCAAAATAATGGAATTTTTTCTTCAAAATCTCTAGTTAACATCATCGATGAACTGTCTGATGCTTCACGCGGCCCCCCCGTGCCTACTCCTGTCAACTCGCTCTTACCTCAAAAAGTCGGTATCTTCATCTGGAGAGCCTCCCAAAACAAACTTCCCGTTCGCTCCGAACTGGATAAACGTGGCATCGATCTCCACTCTACTAGATGTCAGGTTTGTGACGATGATATCGAGACTCTTCAACATTCCATTATTTCATGTAAATTCTCTATGGAAGTATGGGAGTATATTAGAAAGTGGTGGCATCTTGATCGCTTAGATATTGAAAACATCTCGGATCTTGCTAAAGCCGCAAACCCAAATTTTGTGAATCCTCACGAGGCCTTCATATGGCAAGCGGTTGTATGGGTTACGAGCTATCTCCTGTGGAAAAATCGTAATGACCACGTTTTTGGTAAGAGTCCTCTTAGCTCCTCCAAGATTCTTTCCGATATTCAATCAAAATGTTTCGAATGGATTAATTATCGCGGAAAAAGGTTTGATTTAGAGTGGCTAAGTTGATTTACGGATCCGCGCGCCGCAATCCTCATTGCCAAATCAAAAGAAGGAATCGGTTAATTGTAGGTTTTTGCTCCTATTCCCATTGTTTTGCATAATCATGAAACTAAGTGGGTGGTCTTAGTATTGCTTTGTCGCCGAATTTTCGGCACTGCAATTCTATCTCTATCCGGCTTGATGTTTTCAAGTTGCTTTCTAATTGTGTAAACAGTGGGATATGGGTTGCTTTTCCTACTTTTCCTATGTTTCGAGTTTTAATTCTTGTATAGGCAATGTTTAGGCATGTATATTCTTAGCTTTCTCGATCTCGTGTTCCTGTTTATGCCTTGTCGTTTCGTGATGTTTTATTTCTCCTGTATGTTTTTTATTCTTTTCTAATAAAAAATTTGGCTTTTCAAAAAAAAAAAAATGCAGAATAGTGTGGTATTTATATTGTATGGATGTGTTGGGTAGACCATCTTCTCGAATGGAGGATCCGGAAGATGCGATAGGTCTTCACAATCTTAAAATGTACGTTCGTCGTCAGTTAAAAGAGGACTTGAACATTGACGGAACCATCCGGCAGCCCGATGAGGATTAGTTTGTTTTAGGATTTAAATTATGTATTTTTTTTCATTTGAATCGTATTAATTTTATGTTTTATTTATTTTTAGTTTTTGATTGCAACATAAAAAAAAATAAAAATAAAATGACACATCAGCTTTTCACTAACCCACACCACTACTACTTCACACAAACAACTCACACGTCCTAATCATCAAAAAGCAACTCACTTTCTCAACACACGTCCCTAAATGATACAAAAACTAAATGATAGACACAAGTCTCTATTGTTTCCTTACTAATCGGTTGACCAATTCAACTACAATCCACGTGAAATTTTTTTATCCCTTCAATCTGTCTTCTTTAATTTCGTTGGACTCCCTTTGAGTTTAATGCGCAGCTGCTTCATTCACCGGATCAACTTTTACTCCAAAAAATTTTTTGGCTGCAATAGAATCATCAAAAATACCCAACATACATGACAAACTGCAACATATTCCAATATGAATTTACGTTTTCCATATTGAAGCATATATTTTGAATTGAATCTCAATTCACATCAAGTATATAAAGTATATATGTTACAAAACTCACTTAACATAATTTAGATATGAATATGAATGTAACATATATTCCCATAAATTTATTAGCACAATTAATATTTGCATCACATGTATCATTTTGATGCATTTCATTAAAAGACTGCAACATATTATTTAAAAACTGTTCAAAAAAAATTAATAACATATAATTTAGAATTAGCAAGGTGCATTACCAGTATTATCGTTTCAAAAATCCAAAGTTATGTCGCCTCATGAGTAAGTGAAATCACCTTAAACTTTAAACAAATACACTAATAATCTTTCATAATTGTGTTTTATAGTAACGGTATGCGAACTACTTTGTTTTTTTTTTTTTTCTTGTGCATAGGTGCTTGCCTTTCAATTTTAATGGTACTAACAATGTGTGTTTTAATATTCCAAATAAATGTTTACCTATGAGTTGAATTGTACACTCTCCAACACCTCCTTGTATACTACGTTTTTATTTTGTTTGTCTTTTCATGATCATCAAGACGGATTACTTTTAACCCGTTTTTGCTAGTGACACGCCATACATCAACATATAGCTGGCCATGAGTGAAGAAAGGTACTATCTGGATCTTCCAATCGTGAACTATCAACTTCAAACGTTCCTAGCTCGTATAGAACCACGTCAAAGCCCGACAGTTGTATATAACTATCTTCAACAAAAATTGGCTCGAACAACAACATTAAACTCTTATGAATCGATGCAAGGATTATTTTTCTCCTGCATAAACAATAAGAGAATGTAAGATGATGATATTATAACTTTTTTTGTGATATACGTGAATAATTGAAATATACTACCTGTCGATCAATGAGCATGACCTCAATACCATTTGCATTATATGGAAACTTCCAGAAGGTGCGTTTCCATACTGCGAATACATTTACTCGAACATGTGGCATTGATAATCGTGGATGTAAATTGTTCAATTCAGTGTAACGTAATACTTGCGCCATTTTTTTATGATAGTATTTTTTTTCTGTGTTTTTTTGTTAATAAAACACTGAATGTGGTACTCCACCTCTCCTGGAAAAATCAACTCTGAAATCGATGAGCTTACTAAACTTGTAAACGAATGGGAAAGGAAGGCCGAACAAGCTGACCTATCCTGTGATCAGAGACAAGCATGGATGAAAGATCGTGAAACCCTTTTCCAAAAAGAAAAGACCCGTATCGAGATGCTTAAACAGAAGTCACGCTATAAATGGTCGCTGGAAGGTGACGAAAATAGTAAGTTCTTTCACTCCACCATTCGCAAAAGACAACACAAAAATAATATTCATGGCATAAATGTGGGGGGATTATGGTCATCTAACCCTTCGGATATAAAAAAGGAAGCCCACGACTTTTTCAAAAAGCTCTTTGATAAACAAGAAAAAAGCAATAATTTTGATCTAAACGATTGGAACGGTCCTAAACTTGATCAAAGTAAGGCCAACTGTCTAGAAGCTAAATTTAGTGAAAAAGAGATACTCGAGGCTATAAAGGGTTGTGGCAAAAACAAAGCCCCGGGGCCGGACGGGTTTAATTTTTTGTTTTTTTAAAAATTTTGGGACATTATCAAAACTGACCTCTTAAAGGCTATCAATTGGTTTTGGGAGTCGGGCTCCATCTCGAATGGTTGTAACGCGTCCTTTATCACCCTTATTCCAAAAGTGCACGACCCCCTAAACTTCTCAAATTTCAGGCCCATTAGTCTCATAGGAAGCTATTATAAAATTGTCTCAAAGATTCTTTCAAATAGAATTAGGAATATCGTCCCGTGGCTTATAGGCGAAGAGGAAAGTGCTTTTATCAGTGATAGATATATCCTTGACGGTGTTTTAGTAGCTCTTGAAACCATTGACGATCTCAAAGAAAAAAAGCAAAAAAGTTTCATTTTTAAAGTCGATTTTGAAAAAGCCTTTGACTGTCTTGATTGGGATTTCTTAAAAAAAAATCATGGGTTTTATGGGTTTTGGGGAGAAATGGATTAAATGGATAAACGCTTGTCTCACTTCCACCTCTATTTCCGTGCTCATAAATGGGTCCCCAACCGAACAATTTTTTCTGAAAAGAGGAGTTAGACAGGGTGACCCGCTTTCCCCCTTCTTATTCATCATCGCGAGTGAAGGTTTAAACTACCTTCTTAATTTGGCCATTTCGAAAAATCTTATAAGTGGTGTAAATGTTGGCCGAGATAAAGTGATTGTATCACATTTACAATATGCCGATGACACAATCATTTTCGGGAAATGGAACATGTTGGAAGTAAGAAACACTCTAAAAATTCTAAAATGTTTTGAAGATCTCTCGGGCTTAAAAATCAATCTAAACAAAAGTTGTGCTTATAGGATTGGAACCTCAAAAGATGAACTAACATTGTTAGCCTCTTGGTTTGGGTGCAAGGAGGGATCCTTTCCTTTTAACTATCGCGGGCTCCCGATAGGTGAAAACTTAAAATTACATAAAAGTTGGAAACCCGTTTTCGACAAATTTAAAAATCGCCTCTCGGATTGGAAAGCAAAAACCATTTCTTTCGGGGGAAGACTCACTTTAATCAAGTCGGTTCTTAATAGTCTTCCACTATATTTTTTCTCGCTTTTCAAGGCCCCTATCAGTGTCATTAACGAGTTAGAAGGTTTGCGTCGGAATTTTTTTTGGGGAGGTACTTATGATAAGAAAAAAATGGCTTGGGTCAATTGGAACCAAATCATGCTTCCTTATGATTTTGGTTGTTTAAATGCCGGCTCGCTCAAAACAAAAAATCTTGCTTTATTAACAAAATGGTGGTGGCGGTTTCTTAACTTTAATAACTCGTTTTGGGCTAGAATTATAAAAAGCATTTATGGGGATTTTGGGGGGTTGGGCTGCTTTTCTCAATCACATTGCTTCGATTTTAAAAAAATTTCAGGGAGAACGTGGTTCAATATTATTAATGTCAAACACACCCTAACTAAGTTAGGGTGCGATATTTCTAACGCGTTTGTTAAGGTTGTTGGTCAGGGTTCAGAGACTCGTTTTTGGGAGGAATCTTGGTGCGGTGATGAATGCTTTCGATCAGCTTTTCCTAGGCTGTACAGACTGGAGACTAATAAAAATGTTATGGTTGCAAACCGGATTAAATGGTCTGACACTGTTATTTTCAGCTGGGAATGGAGCAGCACCCCAAAATGGAGAGCTGCCAGCGAACTAGCTGCTCTAATCGAGAAACTGTCGAGTTTTACCCCTTCTGGAAAACAAGAAGATGAATGGAAATGGAAATACCATAATAATGGAATTTTTTCTTCGAAATCTCTAGTTAACATCATCGATGAACTGTCTGATGCTTCACGCCCCCCCCCCCCCCCCCCCGTGCCTACTCCTGTCAACTCGCTCTTACCTCAAAAAGTCGGTATCTTCATCTGGAGAGCCTCCCAAAACAAACTTCCCGTTCGCTCCGAACTGGATAAACGTGGCATCGATCTCCACTCTACTAGATGTCAGGTTTGTGACGATGATATCGAGACTCTTCAACATTCCATTATTTCATGTAAATTCTCTATGGAAGTATGGGAGTATATTAGAAAGTGGTGGCATCTTGATCGCTTAGATATTGAAAACATCTCGGATCTTGCTAAAGCCGCAAACCCAAATTTTGTGAATCCTCACGAGGCCTTCATATGGCAAGCGGTTGTATGGGTTACGAGCTATCTCCTGTGGAAAAATCGTAATGACCACGTTTTTGGTAAGAGTCCTCTTAGCTCCTCCAAGATTCTTTCCGATATTCAATCAAAATGTTTCGAATGGATTAATTGTCGCGGAAAAAGGTTTGATTTAGAGTGGCTAAGTTGGTTTACGGATCCGCGCGCCGCAATCCTCATTGCCAAATCAAAAGAAGGAATCGGTTAATTGTAGGTTTTTGCTCCTATTCCCATTGTTTTGCATAATCATGAAACTAAGTGGGTGGTCTTAGTATTGCTTTGTCGCCGAATTTTCGGCACTGCAATTCTATCTCTATCCGGCTTGATGTTTTCAAGTTGCTTTCTAATTGTGTAAACAGTGGGATATGGGTTGCTTTTCCTACTTTTCCTATGTTTCGAGTTTTAATTCTTGTATAGGCAATGTTTAGGCATGTATATTCTTAGCTTTCTCGGTCTCGTGTTCCTGTTTATGCCTTGTCGTTTCGTGATGTTTTATTTCTCCTGTATGTTTTTTATTCTTTTCTAATAAAAAATTTGGCTTTTCAAAAAAAAAAAAAAAATTGCAGAATAGTGTGGTATTTATATTGTATATTGTATAATACGGAGTATAAATTTATAAATGATTCAAGATTGTGGTGTGATTAAAGTCCATATGAATAGCATTTATACCCAATATCGTAACATAAATAACAATTTTCAATAATTAGAATTTCAAATTTGAATTGCAATTGGTTGAAAACATAGATAAATAAGCAATCGACTACCTTATTTGTAGGGGTTGTTAGTTATACTTATATATCTTTTGATCAAATGCATTATTGGAATGTATTTTCAATAATTATATAATATAGATAGAAAGGTAGTATATGGAAGAATATTATCTATGGCTTATTTGTATTAACTTTTGCGACGATTTTTATTTTATTTATTATCATATACGGATCTTTTATAATCAAAGACATATGCACATATGGAAATGTTGAAATTGTAGCAATTGAATTTAATGTTTAAACAATAAATCCGGATATAATGGTCAATTTTTCAACCCCAGTTAGGCATATTAATTAATTCGTATGTGATTTTGAAAGTTTGAATATGATTCTAACTATCCATCCCTTTAATTACGCAATAATGTTATAGTTAATTGTAATTAGAAGTTAAAATGAGGTTATTCAAGTCATTATTATTCAAAATGAAAAACGTATTAAGTAATAATCTTTTCGATATTTAATCCAATGGTTGTATTTGTTTGTTTAATTAGAATGGATGATCAAGATTGATTTTTTAAAAATAAAGATAACCCTAATAATATTGACATAGCAATTTATGCTTAACCAATTTCATGTCTATATATTATAATATTATAAATAGTACTGATATCAATATTATTAATGTAAATAATAAGGCTATTATAATAATTATATTTTATCTTGTAATTACATTTAATATTACAAATTATTAATTTTGTAATATTTAATAGTTATATATATAATAACATATATTTACTATTTATTATTTATACATTACCATACATATAATAATAATAATAATAATAAAAATCTTGTTAATAATAAAACTACTTAATAATAATACTAATAATGATAAGAATATTAATATAACAATTATATTCAAACTTGTAATTAAGTTTAATATATTACTATTTATTATATCATATCAACCAATTATATAATTTATTGAATCTTTAATATTTATTAATTATATATATATATATATATATATATATATATATATATATATATAATATTACTTATGTAAAGTATTCATATATATTTATATTTTTATTTACACACAAATGTTCGTGAATCGTCGGGAATAGTCAAATGAATTCATGAAAACAGTAAAAAAAAATTTGAGACTCAACATTACAGACTTTGCTTATCGTGTCGGAAACATATAAAGATTAAATTAAGATTTGGTCGAAAATTTCCGGGTCGTCACACAAGCCTACCCCTTTCAGGTTGGCAATACGGTAAGCCTAATAAGAATTAAATAGGGATTATTTTGACTCCACACTCAAAATTACCCATTTTGACTCCCCGCTATCCAACCCGACTAAGAATTAAATAGGGACTATAATTTGAGAAATCTTTGTCCTACTCTCACGTACCACGAACGTGGATAGTTGACCTAAAGTAACGCAACTGTAACACCGGTTCTCAAACCTTTGACCATGAATACCCGCGAATTCGCGGGCTTTGTGAGGGTTTAATTACGAGTAATGTTTATAATCAATGTATTAAATTAAAGTAGTAGTGTTGTCTTATATTCAATCTATATATTCAATCGAGCAAGCTAAAATAAAAAAAAAAAACCATTTTATTCTATATATAGACACACACATCACATAGATACACATTTGATCTGTATGAGACCTGACTCCAAGTCTAACCCTCCCAAACTCATCCATTTTGCAACCTCTGATCAACATCAAGTTTTGTAGGTGATAATGGTGAAGCCTGTTTATCAATAGGTATCTCTTTGAGCTGAAAATTCACCACTGTCATCCCATTAAATGATTTCAACGAACAAAAAAACCTATATGTACCTACAAACAAACCAACATTATGTTTTTTCATTAGATTAATCAGAGTGTCATCCCATTAAATGATTTCAACGAACAAAAAAACCTATATGTACCTACAAACAAACCAACATTATGTTTTTTCATTAGATTAATCAGAGGGCAGAGATTGTCAAACACTTAAGCATCTGATCTAATTAGTATACTTCCAAACAACAAAAACTCACAAAAAAATGCACTTCTACAACCCATTTTCACATAATCATCATAGTAAGAATATTAACTCCTATGTATGCGAGTACAACCTATTTTTAGTTAATTTTCTACCTCATGTTCTCCAAATTACTATACTAAAACAGCTGACCAATACACCAAAAACACAAATTTAGACACTTTTTCTAAAGTACGTTTAGTTATTCCCATAATATCCGTTTGTGATTGGTCAATGTCATATAATAATTTTCACAACACAACATAAGACTAAACAATATAATGGATTTAGCACAGTCTAATGAGCCGTGACACCTACAAACTGCATCAGGTAATTAAAGGAGTTCAATGTTTACCTCTGAAATGTCATATTTGCCCAAAGTCCAAGTTCAATGAATAAAACCTCCTAACTCATTACATCAAAGTGTTAATCATGTTTTATTCACTTTATTGATGATTGTACAATACAAGAATATGATGATTCCTTCGTTACCTCCAAATAAAGCACCACTGAAACAAAACGTGCCACACTCCCTATAGCATCAAAGAACTCACACCTGAAGCAATTGATGGGGAAACAAACTTACCAATGCATATTTAATTAACCATATATAGAAATCTAGTATTCCATGTTACTAACCTGAACACGGGTCATTAAGTGTTGGCAAGCTGAAAGGGATACCCTGGACATGTGATTTTGTTAATAAGGATTAAATTATCCCACAAATATCTATAGCAACTAAAACTACATATCAAACTTTAAATCATCTTTGCTCCTAAAATAAATAACTAAGAAGAAATCAAAATTTAATGTTACAGTTTGATAGACTCGGAATCAAATTCTTGTGGTGCGCTTCATCAACATTGTAATCAACGACTTTAAAAAACTCCATGGCATCAAAAGCCACCAGAGTTATAGCATCATCACATGCAAAACTTTCAAAATAAGCAAAGATCATTATATGTAGATTAAAGAAATTGCAGCAAACATATACATGAACATATTTACGTTAAGTATCAAATTTGGTAATGCAACCACATCACAGAGTATCGATTTGAATTGATTTAGACGTACATGTAGAAACCCACCTCTTGTAATCTAACCTAAGTATCGATTTGAGATCCTTAAATGTACCTGCTCTATTTTACCCCACATTTCTTTAGCGGCAACCGAGCTTCTCTCTGACAACCCAAAACTTGGTAAAACTGTCACATTAAGTTATGAGTTTCAAAGGCTGATACGGAAAAAGAAACAGGATGGTTCCCTCTGGATGTCCTGTAAATTATAATTACTGGTAGATTTAGGCATGTCAAGCACTGTGCTCCAAGCTGATTGGGTAACACTTAACAGCTTAAAACGGTCACTTTTAGTACCGGTTTAAACAGGGATCGAATGACCCACAAAACTTATGTTAAAATAATACGTAGTAATAAATTTAGACTCTCACCATCTTCGAAATTCTTTAACCCGCTCCCTTTTTACTCATTTGAAATAAAGAAAAGCCTGATTAAGCTCATTCATAAATATTTGGGTTGAAATGGTCACCTTTAGACATAATGTGAAAATTATTGAAATTGTCATTCATAAATGGTCACTTGTAATTATTGATGACATAATTATATTGATCGAATATTGATGACATAATAAAAATCAGTAACTGCAGACCCTTAAACATACAAAAATGTTTTGACTTGGCTCGGTAATAAATTTAAAGACATGTCCCTATACCAGATGACTGATAATTTCCCTGCCAAGTTCAGTTTCGTTAACCATTCTATCGAGATTTACCAGAAGACTGATAATTTGCAAATGACCCGTGACTTAATAAAAAAAAAAAGTCCCATTGCTTAATAGCAACTAATTTAAAAGTCTTTATTAGAAAAACAACTTCTCTTAGCATATATATATACCTCGAGATAAACATCCCCGAACGTGTTCGAACCTCGCTGAGCTTACTTTTACCGGAAACATTTTGCCGCAACCGCAGATCTCTTCAGCTTAGATTTAGCCTGTTACATGACATTCCTAAAAATATGCATTAATATGTTTACTGAATGTTTAAACAAATCGATCATTGGCGGGACGTTTACATGAAACGATTATTTGATGAATCAATCATTCCTAACCTCACTTATCTGGCATAGTGACATCCCACTTCTTTGCACCTCAAATGTTTGTGCAGCTGTTGCACAACCTATGTGATATTACACCAGGGTATGTCAAAATAGAGCTAAAGAATTATTAGGAGTTCTTCTTTAAGATGTATTTCTAATCCACATATATAAAGTGTTAAAATACAATGCAAATTTAGAATAATATGGAATTTAGAATAATATGGAATTAGTAACTGTATATGGGTAAAATATCTAGATATTAATATGTATAAGAAAATATCTAGATATTAGAATATGAGAGAAAAATCTAGAAATTGAAATGTAAAAGAAAAATCTAGATATTTGTAGGTTGTAGAAATATCTAGATATTTATATATCCATGGAAATATCTAGGTTCTAGAATGTTCCATGGAGTAGTATAAATATGGGAGGAGATTTCATTTGTGTTGTGTGAAGTTGTGAGAGTGAAATAAGAAGTGAGTTGTGAAGAAGAGAAGAAGAGTGTGAGTTAGCGAAAGTAGAGAAGAGAAAGCTTGTAAGTAATATTGTAATTGTAATTTAATATAAGTGTTTTTGTTAAGTTTCCCGATCAAGCCTTAGTTTGTGTTTAAGTTCTTAGTGCACTTTTGTTGTTCTTATTATATGGTCGGCTTTGCCACCTAAGTAATACATGGTCGGTTATACCGCCTAAAGATATATGGTCGACACTGTCGCCTAAGTACATTGTGCACTAAGGATTTATAAAATTAAAGGCTAACCAACGTCAAAGTGTTGGTGTAGTGAGTCTAGTATAGTCTAGGTCCTCTATAGTGGGTGTGTTGGGCTCGTCGAAGCTTCCAACAATTGGTATCAGAGCGGGTCGTTCGGGATCATTTCTAGTGGAGGAAATCGGTAAACGTTGGACGCTTACATCGACTTGTTTTCACCAAGGCTCTAAGGGAGATTCTGTCAGAGCACAGTTAGGAACTGTGAAAGCTCATCGGTCATGGACCAAGCTTATTGGACGTTGGACGTCATGATGGCAGATCTTGCAAGTACGAGCAGTGGTATCAAGAGTCTCAATAACCACAACTATGGTTATTGGAGGACTTGTATAGAATCCTACCTACAAGGACAGGATTTATGGGAAATAGTTGCTGGCAGTGACACAACGCCTCCACCGAAAGAAAATGCCGAAGCCTTGAGAAAATGGAACATCAAGGCCGGGAAGGCTTTATTTATATTGAAGACTACAATCGAGGAGGATCTATTGGAGTACATCCGTGACGAGAAAACACCAAAGGCAGCTTGGGAAACTTTTGAAAAGTTATTTTCAAAGAAGAATGAAGCACGCCTCCAGCTCTTGGAAAATGAGCTCGCAGGTATCTCACAAGGAAGTCTATCTATTTCTCAGTATTTCACCAAGGTGAAATCTATTTGTCGTGAGATATCTCAACTTGCTCCTGAAGAGAAAGTGAGTGATGCAAGGATGAAGAGAATTATCATCCACGGCTTAAGGTCCAAGTATAATGGATTTATAGCCGCTGTGAGAGGATGGCCTACTCAACCATCATTAATAGAGCTGGAGAATTTATTGGCTAATCAAGAGGCATTAGCCAAGCAGATGAATGAAGTAACCATAAAAGACGGAGAAGATGCACTCTTCACCAATAAGAAGAAAGCAACATCTCGAAGACAAGATGCAATGAAAGAAAGTCAGACATATGGATGGAAGAGTCACCCAAAGTCAAAAGGCAACACTTCAGGGGGAGCTCGGGGAGCTCAACAAGGAAGAAGAGATCATCGCCAACAATACGGGCAAAATGATAAGAGAAAGAATGGTGAATGCTTCAATTGTGGCAAGAAGGGTCATTTTGTTCGAGATTGTAGATTCCCCAGAAGGCGAACTTTCGAAGGAAATGTGGCCGCTGCAAGAGATGAGAAGAAAGATATCACATTCGAAGCAACCATTAATGAGGAAACATGGGATGCAGAAGCTGGACTCTCTGTTGAAGCTGACATAGATGATCAAGCTCTTACAACAACTTTAAAGTCAAAAATAAACTACAAAGATGATTGGATCATCGATTCTGGGTGCTCAAATCATATGACCAATGATGGGACAAAGCTGCAAGAAATGGAGGATTACAAAGGAAAGAGAGTCGTGTTGACAGCCGACAATTCAAGGTTATCTATTTCTCACATTGGAAAGACAATAATTCCAAATGAAGGAGGCTCTCATAAGCTCCAACTCGAGAAGGTGTATCTTGTCCCTGGCCTAAAGAAGAATTTACTGTCAGTACCACAATTAACAGCAGAAGGGAACTATGTGCTCTTTGGACAAGAAGATGTGTCCGTATTCAAGAGAGTGAAGGTGGTTGGCAATCCAATTATGCAAGGAAGAAGAATAGAGTCGGTCTATGTACTATCTGCTGAAACAGCATATGTGGATAAGACTCTAAAGAATGAGACGGCTGATCTTTGGCATGAACGTCTTGGGCATGTGGCCTACAACAAGTTAAAGGAGATGATGGTGAAACACATAGTAAATGGGCTTCCTCAAATTGATATCCGAACAAATACAATATGTGCTGGATGTCAATTTGGAAAAGCTCACCAATTGCCATTCAAGGAGTCACAAAATCAGTCCAAGACACCACTAGAGCTCATACACTCAGACGTCTTTGGCCCAGTGAAACAAACATCACTTGGAGGAATGAAGTATATGGTGACATTCATTGATGACTTCTCAAGGTATGTGTGGGTTTACTTCATGAAGGAAAATTCGGAGACTTTTCAGAAGTTTAAAGAGTTCAAGAAGAAGATAGAAAGTGAGCTCAATAATAAGATTAGGTGCTTACGCATAGATAATGGAGGAGAATATATATCGATTGAGTTCAATATGTATCTTGAGAAGCACAAGATCAGAAGGCAATTAACTTACCCTAATACTCCACAACAGAATGGAGTGGCAGAACGTAAGAATCGTCATCTTGCTGAAACTTGTCGAAGTATGCTTCATGGTAAGAATGTACCAGGAAGATTTTGGGCCGAATGTATGAGGACGGCTTCATACGTGATTAACAGACTCCCGCAAACAAAGTTGGGATATATTTCACCATATGAAAGATTATGGAAGATCAAGCCAACCGTCAATCATCTCAAGGTTTTTGGATATGTATGCTACGTCTTCGTGCCAGATCATCTCCGAAGCAAATTTGATAAGAAGGCAATTCGATGCATTTTTGTAGGTTATGATGAATCAAGAAAAGGATGGAGATGTTGTGATCCAAATACTGGAAAGTGTTATACTTCAAGAAATGTGGTATTTGATGAAGCGTCTTCATGGTGGTCACCTCAAAAGATAGAGCTTCCAGAATCTCACGGATTAGAAGAAGTTCCAAAAGAGAAAGAAAAACATAAAGAGCACATATCGGATCCAATTAAAGAAGGAGATGGATCGTACTCTAAGGAAACGAGTCCATGGAAAACTGGGGTACATCAATCTACATCCGAAGAGGTTCGTCCAAGCCAAATGGATGCCGAGGAGCATGTGCAAGAATTACGGAGATCAACAAGGCCGAGGCAACCTAATCCGAGGTATGCCAATGCTGCTCATGTGGATGAATCAATACCTATTAAACCTTCCACTTATGAAGAAGCAGCACAAAGTCAAGAATGGCAGAAAGCGATGGAAGAAGAAATTAATGCTCTAAAAGAAAACCAGACATGGAGTTTAGTTCCAAAGCCAAAAGATGTAAAACCAATATCTTGTAAATGGGTTTACAAGGTGAAGACTCGATCAGATGGCTCCATTGAAAGGTATAAAGCTTGACTTGTTGCTAGAGGTTTTTCTCAACAATATGGGCTGGATTATGAAGAAACGTTTAGTCCAGTGGCGAAGATCACAACAATTCGAGCTCTACTAGCTTTATCCGCCAGCAAATCTTGGAAGATGTGGCAGATGGATGTCAAGAACGCTTTCTTACATGGAGAACTTGACAAAGACATTTATATGGAGCAACCAAGAGGCTTTGAGAACAAGTCCCATCCTGACCATGTCTGCAAATTAAAGAAAGCACTATACGGCTTGAAGCAGGCTCCAAGAGCTTGGTACGGGAAGATTGGCGAGTTTTTGGTACAAAGTGGTTTCACAGTTGCTCCTTCAGATTCTAGTTTATTTGTGAAACAAGATCAAGAAAAACTAGCCATGGTGCTAGTATATGTGGATGACTTAATCATCACAGGAGATCACTATGAGGAGATCCAAAGAACAAGAGAGAATCTGTCTATCAGATTTCGTATGAAGGAGCTTGGAGAACTTAAACATTTTCTTGGACTCGAAATAGAGCAGAAAAGAGAAGGATTATTTCTGGGACAACAGAAATATGCGCGAGATCTTTTACAAAAGTACGGAATGCTTGATTGCAAACCTATCTCAACTCCGATGGATCCGAATACAAAACTACGAGCAGATGAAGGAAAAAGTCTTCAAGATGTTACCATGTATCGAAAGATGGTCGGAAGTCTTATTTATCTCACAATAAGCCGGCCAGATATATCTTATGCAGTTGGAGTGGTTAGTCGATACATGAGCAATCCGAAGAAGCCTCACCTTGATGTTGTACGATGCATCTTAAGGTATGTTAAAGGCACTATTAACTTTGGTATTTTATACAAGAAAACAAAATAATGTCACGTGACAGGATATTGTGACGCCGATTACGCTGGAGACTATGATACACGACGGTCAACAACTGGATACATGTTTAGTCTTGGATCGGGAGTAATATCATGGTGCAGCAAGAGACAACCAACAGTATCCTTGTCAAGCACTGAAGCAGAATATCGATCAGCAGCATCAGCAACACAAGAAATTATGTGGTTGAAGCAACTAATGGAAGATCTTCATCAATCAACAGATTATCAAGTAAAGCTTTTCTGCGATAACCTATCAGCTATTCGTCTAGCAGAAAATCCAGTCTTTCATGCGAGAACAAAACATATAGAAGTGCACTATCACTATGTTCGCGAGAAGGTCCTTGAAGGAGAGATCAAGATGATGCCAACAAAGACAGATGAACAGGTTGCAGATATATTCACCAAGAGCCTAAGTAAACCGAAGTTTACAAAATTCAGAGAAGCACTTGGAATGGTCTGCAAGACATCGTTGGAAGAAAATTTGCATTGAGAGGGAGTGTTAAAATACAATGCAAATTTAGAATAATATGGAATTAGTAAATGTATATGAGTAAAATATCTAGATATTAATATGTATAAGAAAATATCTAGATATTAGAATATGAGAGAAAAATCTAGAAATTGAAATGTAAAAGAAAAATCTAGATATTTGTAGGTTGTAGAAATATCTAGATATTTATATATCCATGGAAATATCTAGGTTCTAGAATGTTCCATGGAGTAGTATAAATATGGGAGGAGATTTCATTTGTGTTGTGTGAAGTTGTGAGAGAGAAATAAGAAGTGAGTTGTGAAGAAGAGAAGAAGAGTGTGAGTTAGCGAAAGTAGAGAAGAGAAAGCTTGTAAGTAATATTGTAATTGTAATTTAATATAAGTGTTTTTGTTAAGTTTCCCGATCAAGCCTTAGTTTGTGTTTAAGTTCTTAGTGCACTTTTGTTGTTCTTATTATATGGTCGGCTCTGCCGCCTAAGTAATACATGGTCGGTTATACCGCCTAAAGATATATGGTCGACACTGTCGCCTAAGTACATTGTGCACTAAGGATTTATAAAATTAAAGGCTAAACAACGTCAAAGTGTTGGTGTAGTGAGTCTAGTATAGTCTAGGTCCTCTATAGTGGGTGTGTTGGGCTCGTCGAAGCTTCCAACATAAAGTTCATTAAGTAAGTTATATAATTTGAGTTACTTTAAAAATGACGTGTCGGGTGAGACCAACTGATAGAGATGATTTATGCATTAGATGTAGCTGATTGTTTATGTATGTAAATGAGTAAGAACAATGGTGAATAAAGTGTGAAATGATAAAGGAACTTTTATTGATTGAACAAAAGATGACAAAATCAGAGAAGACCCAAACGATGGGAAACTTCCTGCCTCAAGCCTATTGGCTAAACAACTAACAAAATTGTAAAAGCATGAATGGCATTCTCTCACTATGCCACCATTTATATTTATATTTATATTTATATTTATATTTATATTATTTCTAAAGTAAAGTAATAACAAACAGAAATCATCATAGCCGTCCATCTCTTAATCTTTGGCATTTCTTCTCTTGTAAACTTTCCACACATTGGGCTTGGGTTGTGTGTCTTTGGGCTGGATTATAAAACTAACTGGGTGATCCTTATCACCAACCCGAGCCAATCTGACACTTACATGTATATCTGCTATATATTAGTTGTTTATTAGAAAGTGAAACATAAAGAATATATAGATAGATATAGATGTAAACAAATAAGTGTTACATTTACCAACACATACAACCTCATTGTCAAAGAGATCTACTGCCTCGCACTCAGGATCATCGAAAGGGTCTAAACATTCAGTAAAGTTTGATAAGAAAACAATTTCAAAAAGAATCGAGGAGCTGAACTTTTTTACCACATAATGTTTTAGCATGGATGAAATAATTGATAAAATGTATGAATTTGATCTTGTATTGAATAAATTGATTGTTTGATACAATTGAATTGAGTTTGATTACATTTGCTAAGTGTTTATTTTATACACACTTTTTCTAACGGCTATTTCTATATGAAGTTAGGCTCCTATTTAACTTTTGGAACCACTTCACCATTTAAGGAAAGATGAGGCTGCACATGGACTTATAACCGTTGAATGCTTGAGACATATGTTGTCTTGTGATCTTCTAAACTGGGAAAGGATGAAGGGCACTTTCTTCTGATCCCAAGTCAATTACCTCAATTGGTAATCTGCATTTTTCATGTATTCTGACACTCCCCCTCAAGTTGAATAGTGGGGTTTTCAATATTCAACTTGCTAAGAACTTCACTGAAGAGTCTTCCGTTGACTGATTTGGTGAGGATGTCGGCTAGTTGATCTTCGGATCTGATTGATGGAAGGAAAATGATTTCATCATCTAATTTTTGTCTAATAAAATGTCGATCAACTTCCACATGTTTGGTTCGGTCATGTTGAACTGGATTTTCTGATATGGCAATGGCTGCTTTGTTATCACATAATATTTGAATGCTATCTTCTGGTGGAAATTCGATCTCTGTTAGTAGTTTTCGGGTCCACAATGCTTCTACAACTCCTTTGGCTATCCCTCTAAATTCTGATTCTGCACTTGATAGAGAAACAACTTTTTGTTTCTTGCTTTTCCAAGCAACTAAGTTATCTCCGACTATTGTAAGGAAGCCGGACGTTGATCTTCTATCTCCTTTTTCACCAGCCCAGCTTGCATCTGTATAAATCTTTGTTTCGAGGTGCCCATTCTTCTTGAAAACAACTCCATGATCTGCTGTTTTCTTTAAATATCTGATGATTCTCATTACAGCTTCCATATGGTGAACCTGTGGTTGATGCATGAATTGACTTACAACTCCAACTGCATGTGCTATATCAGGTCGAGTGTGAGCAAGATAGATGAGTTTTCCCACCATCCTTTGGTATTGCCCTTTATCAGCAAGATCAGCTTCGTCTTCCATATATAGCTTCTGGTTTGGAATCATTGGAGTATCAGCTGGTTTGCAATCAATCATACCTGTTTCTGCAAGAAAATCAAGAACATATTTCTTTTGACAGATAAATATTCCCTGTTGGGATCGTAATACCTCAATCCCCAAAAAAATATTTAAGTCTACCCAAGTCTTTCATTTCGAATTCTTTAAATAAGTTCATTTTTAAGTTAGAAATTTCTTCTTTATCATTTCCTGTTATTATCATATCATCAACATAAATGATTAAGCATGTAATTAAATTTCCTTTTCGTTTAAAAAAGAGGGTATGATCTGAGTTACTTTGTTTGAAATCATATTTTTTCATAAATAAAGTAAATCTCCCAAACCAAGCCCGTGGGGATTGTTTTAACCCATATAAAGATTTCTTAAGTCGACAAGCTTTCCCATTTTTGAAGTTTTCGGAGAATCCTGGTGGAGCATCCATATAGACTTCTTCTTTTAATTCACCATGGAGAAAAGCATTCTTCACATCAAATTGGTGAAGTGGCCAGTCTTCATTTGCAGCGATAGAGAAGAGAACCCTGATGGTATCAATCTTTGCAACAGGTGAGAAAGTCTCGGAATAATCTATTCTATATGTTTGAGTATATCCTTTGGCAACTAGTCGGGCTTTGTATCTTTCAATGGAACCATCTGGTTTATATTTTATCGTAAACACCCATCGATTTCCTACTGGTTTTTTTCCTTGAGGAATGACACATTTTTCCCATGTGTCACTTTTCTTGAGTGCTTCCATTTCTTCTTCCATGGCCTTTCTCCATTTGTCAGATTTCATTGCTTGATCAACTGTAGCTGGAATTTCTTCAGAATATAAAGCAGAATTGAATTTCTGTGCTTCACTTGATAGGTTCTCTTGTGCAATATTGGCAATTGGAAATCTTGATCTTTGAGCTTCTTTTTCCGGAGAGTATCTCTTTGGTGGTACTCCTCTGTTGGCTCTTTGTGGTAGAACATATCTTTGTGTGGTTTCAACAGAAGTTGGATGGTTTTGTTCTCCTTGTTCATTACTTGAGGAGATTTCATTTGGTTCAATGTTTGGTGATTCGGGACCAGGATTTGGTGATTCGGGGTCATGATTTGATGATTCGGGATCAGAATTTGGTAATTCGGAATCAGGATTTGGTAATTCGGAATCAGGATTTGGTGATTCGGGATCAGGATTTTGTGTCAATATTTGGATATTGTCGGGATTGGGTGTTGGTGTTTGAATGTTACTAGGTTTAGGTATCCAGGTTATCCAACTAAGAGTGTCATTATCCTCTTTCTCCCCCTCACTCGTGAGTTGGGTATCATAAAAATATTCGATTTCGACAAAGTCACAGTTCATTGTAGTAAAAACATGACGTCTTTTGGGACTATAACATCTATAACCTTTTTGGTAATTCCATAGCCCACCATGACACATTTTTCCGCACATGGCTCTAGTTTGGTGCGTTCATTTTTCGAAATGTGGACAAACACCGAGCACCCAAATATTCGAGGTTCAATGCTAAATGAAGTCGGAAGGGTATGAAATTGAGAAATAGTATCTTTCGGAGTTTTTGTGCCCAAAACTTTAGTAGGTAGTCGGTTAATAAGGTAGGTAGCGGAAGCAAGAGCTTCGGGCCAAAAACTTTTCGGAACCTTTGATTCAATTAATAAAGCTCTTGTCATTTCTAAGAGTAGTCGATTTTTCCGCTCGGCTACTCCATTTTGTTCGAGAGTATGAGCACAAGATGTTTGGTGAATAATCCCTTTATCTTCACAAAATTGTTTCATCGAAGTATTGACAAACTCACCCCCATTATCGGATCTTAAAATTTGTATATTTTTGTTAAATTGAGTTTGTACCATTTTATAAAAGTGGAAAAAATTTTCAAACACTTCTGATTTGTGAGTTAAAAAGTAAATCCAGGCCATGCGTGAATGGTCATCAATGAATAAGACAAAGTACCGGAAATTTCTCCCCCCAACAACCGGTGCAGGACCCCATACATCAGAATGGACTAGAGCAAAAGGTACATCTTTTCTAGTATTACTAGGTTTAAATGTACTTCGGTGGCTTTTAGCCAAAATACAAGTTTCACAATTTAAAGAAACATTGGATGGAAAAAGACTAGGAAATAAGGCATGTAAGTATCCGGCAGATGGGTGACCCAACCTCCTATTCCATAACCAAGCTTCTCTCGTAGGTGTTCCGTGAGCAAGCATCACGGTACCTTGTTGGGTTACTTCGTCCACATAGTACAACCCACCCCGTTCGGTACCACGTCCAATAATTGCCCCACTCCTAATGTCTTGAAGGATACAAAAAGTGGGGTGTAATAGAACAGAACAATTTAGTTCTTTTGTAATGTGGCTAATGAATAATAGTTTATGAGACAGGTTCGGGATATATAAACAGTTAGATAATTTCAAAGTTGGAGTAATTTCAATTCTTCCACCCCCTTCACTTGTACAACCCCTCCATTAGCAGTTTGTATTTTATTTACCCGAGGATTAGATTCAGAACAAAAATCAGCCTTTTCAAAAGTCATGGTGTGCGTTGCACCACAGTTAAAAATCCATTCATTTCTTTTTATATTATTTGAAACTAAATTTGCTTTACCTTTTAAAATGCTAGTATCAGAAATATGAGTTTTATTAAAATTAGTGTCAAATTTTGAATCTTTAAAAAATTTGTAACACTTTTTTTGGTCAAATTTGTGGGATTTAGTTTTAGAGGGAATACTTTGTATATTAATGGAATTATATGAATCCACAAAAAAATTTATCTTTTTGTTTTTGTTTTGGTGACAGCCGTGAGTCACTTTTGACTCTTCTTTTATTGAAAGCCTCACACACTATAAATTGATCCATACACACCAAATTATATGATTTACCCATATTACCCTTATTTCTATTCATCCTTTTGATACTTGCTCTTCCCAATATCCTCTACAGATTTCAAACGACTGTTTCTTTTTTCTTTTTCTCATTCCAAGCTTTTTCTAGCTTTATTTTTATTATTACTCCGTAATTCTCATGGTTTATATTTTCTATTTTCCATGATTTAATCATCAATTAATTATGAAATAACTGCAAAGAATTTTGTTTTGGAAAATTTTAAGATTCCGAGTTTAAATTCGAGAAAACCCAAATTGTTTCAAGAAGTGGGTTAGGCTTTTCTTACAATAATTTAAATACTTGAAGTAATATTCAAGAAATTAGAGTTGTTTTTTAAGTGAGTCCATTAGGCTTTGAATGGATACACTTATTGTTGATTCATATCCATGGCTCCTTAAAAACTTTAATTAGCGTAAAATATTGAGATTAAAACCCTATTTTCTGAATAAGAGAAAGGGGCTAGGGTAAGAAGTTGGTCACAACAGTGGAGAATGATACTCAGTATAATATTTTGGTCTAGTGACTCTAATCTATGAGTATATTGCAAAACCCACAGAATAAAAAGATTGATATTTCTCATCAGTTAAATCCACATAGCAAGTAGTTTAGATTATAATTTGTTCATTGTAAAATTGGTGGAAGAATAAGAAACTGGCGTATTTTGCAATCCACATAGCAATTAGCAGGTAGTTTACATTACACCTTTTCATTGTAAAATTGGTGGAAGAATAAGAAACGTATTTTGCAGTGGGTTAGGAGTTTTGGGTAGAGCAAGGACTAAAGGATTAATTTAATGTAAGGGTAATAAAGGAATTTCATATAATTTGGTGTGTATGGATCAATTTCTAGTGTGTGAGGATCACCTCCCTTATTGAAAGGGCATTTGGCTCAAGGTTATTAAAAGAGTGTGTTGACTCTTTATTTTGGGAAGAGTGTTTTATTTTCCAGTTCATCCCATCCCCTTTTGTACTATAAGCCATATGCGAAGATCTATGAATAGAGTCTATATTTCCTTTATCGATTTTCTCTTGAAGGCAATGGAAGCGATTAGGGTTTACCCATGTTGCTTCATCATCTATCGATTTTAAGGTAAAATTAGGGTTCGCCTGTTTCTTTTCTCTCTTGGCCGTTTGGAGCAAATTTGAGGTAAAATAGGGATTAAACCCTCTTTCTCTGATCGTTCCTTGAGATGAGCAATTAGGGATTAACCCTGCATCATCATCATCAATCGATATCTGAGAAGAGGAATTTGGGTTTAACCCTAATTTTGCTACAGCCGATTTGGCTCTATAAACATGGTTTGCGGGTGTTTTTCTCACCCTTTCAGTCATTTTATGTATTTGATATGAGAGATTAGAGTTCGACTTACCTCTCGAGTTGATCTCTGAGCTATAAATTTGTGATTCTTTTGGTTGATTACTGAAGTGACGGTGCCGGTTGCCACACGGTTGTCTCCGGCCGTTGTTCTTGTCGCCACCGTTGCTGCCATCACCGCCGTCTTCAGCCCTTTACCTTCTTGATTAGCCACTAATTCGTCAGTTTTGATGGTGACCGGTGGTGAATGACAGAGAACATTAAGGTAACTGTTTTTAATTACCCTTGATTGCTCAGATTTCATACTTTGTATGCTGAAATCGTTATGACTTGAGCTACCGTCATCTTTTGACATGGCAGCTTGAAATTTTTTTTTCGGGTAAATGATTGAAGCTAAAAACCGGATGTATTGATCCCTCGATCTACACCGTCAGCTCTGATACCATGATAAAATGTATGAATTTGATCTTGTATTGAATAAATTGATTGTTTGATACAATTGAATTGAGTTTGATTACATTTGCTAAGTGTTTATTTTATACACACTTTTTCTAACGGCTATATCTATATGAAGTTAGGCTCCTATTTAACTTTTGGAACCACTTCACCATTTAAGGAAAGATGAGGCTGCACATGGATTTATAACCGTTGAATGCTTGAGACATATGTTGTCTTGTGATCTTCTAAACTGGGAAAGGATGAAGGGCACTTTCTTCTGATCCCAAGTCAATTACCTCAATTGGTAATCTGCATTTCTCATGTATTCTGACAATAATACATACCTTTTAAAGGTCTCTGACTTGCTTAAATCAGACAACACCTGCACATAATAGTGATATACATGTTGATGATAATCTAGTAACCTTCAAACGTTAGGTGTATGAACAATTCATTGATTTTTTTAATGCAATAATAGAAAGGAATATAAAAAACACAAAAGTCTTCAAAGGATCTACTTATGGCCTTTCTTCAACAACTGTGGCATCAGTTCGTGACAATAGTTTCTCAACATACTCTACACTGACTTTGTTCCAGAAAGCACATGACCTAAAAGAACAATTCAGTTTGATTGATCAAATATTTATTCAAAACTAAGTCATTTATGTAACCATTAGTCAGATATTGGTTGACGAATCAATATTTTGTCCCAAGAAATACATGTATTAGGCTCAGTTTATAATCGCAATACGTACTACATTCATTGAAGACAATACTTCATATTCAGGCATATAATCACAAAAAAAAATGGGAATAATTTGCATATAATCACAAGTGGGTAAGAGTCTCGTGAAATCCTAAATCTTACCCTCTATTAGATTCTGAAATCTAATATGTTAAGGCATAAAATCAAATAAAACCCTAATTCATTGACATAATTACCTTGATTTTTCTGAACTTCGATTTCAGATAATCTTGAAAACGATTTCATAGAGGGTAAGAGTTTCATCGTGAATTATAGGGTTTTTGATTGAATGTGAATGAATGAGATTTTAAAGAATCCTATTCATGTTTCATCCAATGTTTTTTTATTATTTAATTTAAAGGGTAATTTAGTCTTATTATTACTGATTTTAGAGATTATGAGGTCATAATCTTTTTCAATGGTTTAGATTAAGTGAGAGCTTATAAATAGATGGCTAAGATTAAAAGTTATAGATTTAGATGGATCATTTTTATGTTTATTTTAATATATAGTATATAGATTTGCACATAATTTTGAGATTTATTATATAAATATTTTGAGATTTATGGATCAAGTAGTTTTGCAAACTTGATAGGTGGTGAATGTTATAATATGATTTATATTTTCATTGGTGACATTGGTATGTTTATACAATTAGGATGTTTTTTGGCTGTGCAATGCACAATCCATAAATATTCTGTGTATAAGTTAATATGCGATTATTTATATGTACAAATGGGATGAAGTGATATAATTCTTAGCAGTGTAGAAAAAGATATAAAACTCTGATGGAACAAGTGAATATTTTATACACGTCTCAACGCTGCTCCACATGTCCATCTTATCTTATTTATTTATACATGACGATTTATAGTTACCATTTCAACCAGTCAAAAATTGTGTTCACACTGCATCTCAGACCATAGATCAAAGATCATCGCCGGCGGGATCAAATGCCGGTGGTTTGTCCATCTCGTCATTCTCGTCCAATTACTCAATCTCAGATCAGCTACCAACAACGAATTGGCGATTTTCTGCAACGGTTTTTCTTCTCCGTCGTTTTCCAGGCGGGATCCAACATGCCCTCTCATACAGATCATGTTAACGCTGCTAAGGTGTCTACTTCGATCTACGTATGTAACTTCCCTCATGAATTCGGCAACAATGATTTACGTATCTTATGCAAGGAATTTGGATCGGTTCTGGATGTGTACATCCCCCGAAAACTTTCTAAACAGGGATGCAGGTTCGCGTTTGTTAGATTCATTAACGTTCAATCGGTTCAATCTTTAACAAATCGCTTGTCATCTCTTTGGATCGGAAACTTTCATCTCCACGCTTCAATTGCTAGGTTTGGTCGTGATGAAGCTTTCAAACACAAAACCCCTGCACCTAATAATCAAGGTAAAACATTTATCCATCCAACACGAATCCAGAATCTACAGAACTTCCCACCCTTATCTAATAATTCTAAATCGTATGCTGCTACCGTACACGAACAGGTTAAATCGTATCCAATTGTCATTACACCACTTGAAATTCCTGATAACGACTTGGTTGATCATAAAGATATTCCTCTCCTTCTCTTTGCTAAATTGAAAAACCCTGAACTGATCCCTTATATTAAACGCATATGGTTTGTTGAAGGTTTTACAGATTTCGAAATTCATCACCTGGGTGGATCTTGGATTGATATTGTTTTTACTTGTGAGAAAGCTTTAGACCTTTTCTCTAAGAATCAAGCCATCCTCGCTTACTTTTCTGAATGGAAAAGGTACGATGAATCATTTGTTGTAAAGGAACGTGTTGTGTGTTTGGATATTGCAGGCTTACCTTCATGTGCGTGGACTGAAGACATTTACAAGAAAATTGCTCTCAAATTCGGCAATTATGCTTTCTCTTTGCCTTCGGAACAGTCTGATTGTGGGAAGATTTATGTTGTTACCAATAGGCTTGATTACATTCATGATGCTATTCATGTTATTATCAAGAAACGACATTATAAAATCTTAGTCAGAGAGCACCTAAATTGGTATGCTTCTATTTTAGACATTGAAGAAGAAAAGTCAGTAGATGGATCTGTTGATTTTGATCTAGAAAATGATAAGTCCAATAATTCTGTTTCTTCGGAGGAATCTGAGGAAATCACTGAAACCATATTTAACTACCCTATCGTTGAAAATGTGGCTGAAAAAATGAATGACAAAGTGGTCGACATAATGTCTGATCAGTTACATGTTGATGAGGCTCTCGCAAACGCTACACATCCGGTTGTTACTGATAAACCCGATGAAATTGTAGCACCAAATAATACTCAGAAAAAAGATATAAATGACGATCAAGTGAGACAAGAAAGGAATAGCAACACTCCAAAACATAAGGTTAGCATGTCTAACAGTTCTTCTTTTTCTAAAGCCCCAGGTTTCAATGGAGTGCGATTTCATTCTCCGGTAGTAAGTTCGGATTCCCACTCATTTAACTTGTAACGACCCGGAAATTTCCGACCAAATTGAAACCTTAAACTCTATATGTTTCCGATATGATAAGCAAAATCTGTAATATTGAGTCTCGAAAACCTTGAAATCTATGTTCATGAAATCCGTTACCCTTTGACCGTGCCTGACGATTCACGAACCTTTAATTATAAATAGGAATGTATATATAAATAATTAAGCATGTAATTGATTATATTAACGAACTATCATGTGATATAGTTATTAAAATGTTAGTTAAATAGAATAAACTAAATTTACGTAGGTTGTTAATGTTAATAAAAGTATTTAATATTACATTTAAGAATATTTGTTTCTATATATATATATATATATAATTAATATATTATTTGACAATTAAAATGTGGTTATAGATGTATATATATAATATATATGATTGAGACATAAAAATTACTGATTAATTAAATACCATTATACTGAATATTCAATGGTATTACATAACTGATAAAATGTAATATTAATACATAGTTACAAAATAGAATATAGATATTATATTTATTTTCATATATATATAAATAATAAAAATAAGTATTAATATTAGTATTATTAGTATTATAATAACATATAGATATAAGATTGATACATGTAACTCGTTACAATGTGATTAATATTACAAAGATTATATCAATTATTATAAGATACAAACTTATTACTGTTATCATTAACATTATTATGATTATTAATATTAATATTAACTATATTATTAGTAAAAAGGACATTATTCTTGTAATTAATATTATTATTATCATTTTTATTAAAAGTAGTATTATTATTAATATTGTTATAATTATTATTAATATTATTATTAAAACTATACTTAAAAATTATTATGATCTTTAATATTGTTATAATTATTAAGATATTTAATATTTAATAGTTATTTTTAATAGATATAAAAAAAATTAAAAATTTATACAGATATATATGTGTCCAGCTCATGAATCAGATATTATTTTTATTCTATTATCCTGTTTCGCTCGTGACCCATTGTCGAGTCACTTCTCCATCGAACAGGAGATCATCTCAGGCTATTTAAGAATTCCATCACTATATACTCCTAACCATTGTTGTATTACAGAAATCAAATCAGTAAACTTAATAAAAAAAAAACTCAACCCGTTAAAAGCCCTGTTCCTGAACCAATTTCCAAAAACTTCAATTTTCAATCAAATCTCAAAATCTAGAAATGCAGATAGGTTAGGAATCTTTATTGAAAACTATCTGTTAAGTTTCAAGATCCAATTCTTTATATTAAGGTCGAATTTTCGAGTCAACCCTTTGAGTTCAAAAGTCAAACGGATCCTCAAACTTCAAATTCAACAACTGTGATTTGTTTCTGGTTGAATTGATAATTCTTTTGGTTTCTAGGAGTGATATAAAATGTATTTCGTGTTGAAGGATTTGTCCAAAACGTTTTCAAATTGAAAAGCAATATTTTTTTTAAGCATGTCGAGACACAGCAACTTCTTTAAAATTCTATTTTCGTTTATTCTTTTTACCCATTTTTATCATTTATAACCGTTTATATAATGGAGGATGAACCCTGAATTAGATTTAGTACTTACTGTTAAAGTTTAAAGGATTAGGGTTGATTAAGTTATTGAATGAAGGAGATGAAGTTAAACCTAAAAATGATTACGAGTTATAAATATATCTGGGTAGAATGATAACAGAAAAACAGGCGTAGCTGAATGGTTAAGGGGTGATGTGTTTGAGCGGGAGATCTCGGGTTCGAGCCCGGGCATGGACTGTTATTTCTTTTTAGGCCAGTTTCCTTAAGGTAGTATTCTAATTAATTATTATTATTATTATTATTATTATTATTATTATTATTATTATTATTATTAATTTAATTAATTTAGTATTATTAACATTATAATTATTGTTATTGTTGTTAATATACCAAAATAAAGGTTATTATGACTATAATTAAAATAATAAGAATTATTATTAAATTCATTAATATTAAAGTTAGTATTGTGTTATTGGAACTATTATTATCATAAAAAGCAAAAGTATTATTATTAATATTATTATTATTGACATAAGTATTATTATTATTTTTATCATTTTCATCAGTTTATTATTATTAGTAAAAGTATAATTTTTTTTTTTGTTATCATCATTACCAGTATTGTTATTGAAATTTTAAAATTATTATTATCATTATTTTAGTATTAATACAACTATTATTTTTAAACAAATAATATTATACTTAATACATATATATAACTATATCAATATTTTTATTTAAAATATATAGAATAAATATATCTTTAATGAAACATATGAGTTATAAAATGTTATCCATAATAAATAAATATATAAATTATTCGATTACGATTATATGTAATAACATATATAAATGTTATAGGTTCGTGAATCCAAGGCCAACCTTTTGTTAAATGATGATATATGTATTTTTACTACAAAATACAGTATGGTGAGTATATAGTTCCCTTTTAACTCTAAATATTTTGGGCTGAGAATACATGCGCTGTTTTTATAAATAATTTACTTTATGGACACAAGTGATCAAAAATATAAATTCTACGTTGAGTTGTACCATGGCATATCTCTTTATAATTGGTAGCTAAAATTTACGTGAGGAGCGTAAACGCGAATCCTGTTGATAGATCTATCGGGCCTGACAACCCCAACCGGGCTGGACGACCAGTTTTAAACGGTTGCACAGTACTTCGTTATGTTACTACACTTGGTACGGTGTAGGGTTTATTTAAGAATATGCTGCTGTGATTTAAATGTTAAGTATGGTTACCAAGTGCTCAACGACTTTTCCATACACTTGCGAGTGTATTATGTATAAACATGAAATCTTGTGGTCCATAGTTATAACGCTGCTAGCATCAAACCTATATATCTCACCAACTTTATGTTGACATTTTAAAGCATGTTATTCTCAGGTATGTATTAAGTCTTCCGCTGTGCATTAGCTCAAATTAAGGATATTACTTGGAATCGATCATCGCAATGGGACCAACTGTTGAAGACTTCGTCCGGGAGGATTAGGACCGGTCCTTTCAGTTGGTATCAGAGCGGTGGTCTTAGTGAACCAGGTCTTGCATTAGTGTGTCTAACTAGTAGCTGTTAGGATACATTAATGAGTCTGGACTTCGACCGTGCCTGCATGTCAAAAGTTTTGCTTATCATTTCTAGTCGTAAATTATTTGCTTATCATCCTTAGGGAATTGCCTGCTTATCATTCATAAGTCTAGACACGTCTTACTGCATTTAGTGCATCGATAGTGTATAGACAAAATTCATATCTTAGCATATCTGTTACTTTGGACTTTAGTTGACATCTTTTCAAAGATTCTCCGTAATTTACGGGATTTTGGTATTATATATACATATGTAAAGTATGTATTGAAGAGTACCAAATCTAACTTCTATAATCTATTTCATACCAAAAATTCATTTTTTCGATTATACAAGATGGATTCCGCATCTAGTTCAAATTCCTCAGATTATGACAGCTATGCCGATATGGATTTTCATTCAAGCTCCGAAGGCAGCGTCACCGAAATGGATCAACCAATCTCCCATCATCTATTCTGGATGAATTGGGGGTGGGTTCGTAATATACTAAGTCACTGGAGACATGAAGAGGGTGATCCCTTCCATCCACCAAATTGCCCTCTTGGCGATGAACCTGAAGCACTTACAGGCGAACCTGTTCGAGAAACCATTTTCTCTCTCATTTCTAGAGTATCTCGTCACGATTATATACTATCCCATATTTCAGATCTTGTTCATTCGCTCACTCCAACCACCAATCATCCCGGTGTACTAGCAGAAGTTAACGAACTTCGCGCTCGCGTGACGGCTTTGGAGAATATGGTGCGAAGGTTACAAACACCAGCAGCAGCACCAGCAGCATAATCCATACCACCATCATCAACACCGACAGTACCCATATCACCCTCAACCACAACCGCGTCGTAAACCTCAACATCACAATTTGTACCTCGGATATCAACATCACACACCTCAATATCACTATCTGTACTTCGAGTATGATCTTCGTTTTACATATCATTCTATATCGATTATCTTCGCTTTACTTATCGTTCTATCTCATTTATCTTCGTTCGACATGGTAATTATGTAATCTTTAATGTTTTAGAGATCATGTAATCAAGTATTAACGATAAATCAAAAAAAAAATTTAATATCTTATTGACTCATTAGATCCATGATTACATCTGGAGAAAATATATATACAAGTATATTTTCATAAAGATTGTAATTAAAAATTCTTTCGTACAAACTGTTAATGATGAAAATATTTTAACGGGTAGGTAGTACCCGAGGAATATTTAGATCTCACATTAATAAGTTACAGTGTATATTCTTCGAATCTGATTCAACGGTCATTTGCTATTCTACTTACAACCACCGATATTCGTATTTGTTCACCACCGAATAACCATTTTTATTCAAATTTTATATTTGGATTTTTATCTATCAGAATCCAACAAGTGGCATAATGAAGAAAACATTGGACAAAATAAAAAGTGTTAGAAACAAACAAATTAATTATGAGAAATTCTGTTAGGAATCCACGCTAACTGTTCCTAGTTAACTGTTCCCAGCTAACTGTTAATTCCGTATTACATTTTATCGCAATTTAATTTATTGTCATTTAAGTTCTGTTATTTATTTTACGCACTTTAAATAACGGGACACGTATACAAGGTTTCGACCTATCATATCGACCCATCTATATATATATTTCGGAACAACCATAGACACTCTATATGTGAATGTTGGAGTTAGCTATACAGGGTTGAGGTTGATTTCAAAATATATATATGGTTTGAGTTGTGATCAATACTGAGACCGGTACACGGGTCACGATACGTATTAATTAATTCGAATATTATATATTAAATTATATATGAATATATTGGACTAGTGGACAACTGGACTATTGGACTGCTAACTTTGGACAATTAAAATGAATTAAAATATTGATTATAACATATGAAACTAAACAATTCTTCAAGTTTGCCACTTGATTTCATCCTAAACCTCATTTGTATCTCGACGTTTACAATCCGCGTACAAACCTATCAGGATTCTTGAAAATACCTCAATCGAGAAGTTGAACCGACCGCACTTCATCTACAGAAGAAAAGATCTATACACATGAAAAACTCTTGAACCCAAAGTCATAGTTTAACACGTACCGCGACGAATTCTTTAGCATTTATTAGCAAAAACAACCTTACGATTCCTTTTCAAAGTAGCCAATTTTGTCACAGCTTCAGCAGAACAACTTCGACCTTTCATTTGAATAAGTCTTATTATAACTTTGATATATACGATTGGTTTTCCTCATCGTTACCGGGGAACCTTTCATACTCCGCCATGTTATCATCAGCATTTAATCATCTAAAAATACAATTCGCCCAAAAACACCTCGGATTGATAATCGACGATTCAGATATGACTGCATTAAATGCAGAGGAAACAGTAAAATTTTAGATGGCCTAAATGGCCAAAAGTTTGATGATAAAGAAGGGAATGTTAGGAACGCTCGATAGAAAATTTAGTGCTGAAAAATGGATTGAGCTAACCGTGAAGGAAACAAAGAACAAATACAAGGAATGAACCTGCCTTCAAATAATGCAAATGATTCAGTGTCTGTTGAAACCGTCAGTATGAACCCTACTCCTTATTCTAAACTTTTTCAGATGATATTATTCATCATCATCTTATCTTAGATATTATAAGATATCTTCATATTTTCCGCTATACATATTCTCCATATTTCTAAAGATATTTTCACAACTATTCCTATCTGCAATCATCTATCTCCCCGTAATATCTGCGTTACAACATAAAAGAAACTGTGTTAGTTTCTAAATTCTGAAATTTTCAAGTTTAAAATATGAATGTTTTGAAGCAGTGTTGGGAACTGATGCGTGAATTAGTATAATATAATGAAACTTGATCAACTTCATTATATTACAGTAAGTCATGTTGAGTTTCTAATGGAACGTGATGATTCACAGTACCATCATCATGTGCCATGTTACACGGCTCTTACATTCTATTCAATCTCCAAACGTATTAGGAACATATCATCTTGATAGTTCTATTTTTCCAGGGTATTTTGGTAATTTAACGAATCAAAATCGTACCAATACCATTTCTTTCTTAGAGTATTAGCTATGTTCATTCTGAATTTCATACCTACGAATTTCGAACTACTGATCGCTTGAATCAAGGACGGAAAGAAGAAACGAAGAGACAAAGTCCCCAAAATAGAAATTGGGGTATAAATCGCAGCAAAAAGGAGAGAGTATTAACTATGGATGACAATGATTATAGAAAACAGAAACAAGAGCATCAAAGTATAAAGGGAGATAACAAACTCAATAACCACCCAGGATTTACAAACCATGTATATCAATGTCGATAGCAATATAGAGACATGGGAGAACTAGAAGCACTATCAACGCAAGAGTATAGTAGAAGTAAATAGACTCTTCTGGTGGTAGATGAAAAAGAAGGATGATAGATGTAAAAATTAAGAGTATATCAAGGATTAGAATGGGATGAAGCATATTAGCAAATGTCTTAAAGAAGGAATTTAGGAGAAAGAGTAGAAGATATGGGATATGGAAATAAGAAAATGAAGGGAGTAGTTTTATAGTGAAATATCCGACAAAGAAATTGAAACAGATTACCGCATTAAGTCAAAGGAGATCATGTTTTCTAAAACCGCCGAAGAACCAAATCTTATTACGTAAGATTTTCTTTAATTCCATAAATTTCGGAAATCAATTCTAAACACGTCATTGGTAAAAACAAGTATATTTTTACTCATCTCACTCTTTTGTGATAGCTTCACCCGTGCGCCTTACATAATCGAATCATTTTATCTAAATCTCTCAATAATGATAAAACTTCACTATTACCTCATATTCGTCATGAAAACATTCCTATTGTTATTTATGACAACCTCTATCAAATTTCGAGGACGAAATTTCTTTAACAGGTGGGTACTGTAACGACCCGGAAATTTCCGACCAAATTGAAACCTTAAACTCTATATGTTTCCGATATGATAAGCAAAATCTGTAATATTGAGTCTCGAAAACCTTGAAATCTATGTTCATGAAATCCGTTACCCTTTGACCGTGCCTGACGATTCACGAACCTTTAATTATAAATAGGAATGTATATATAAATAATTAAGCATGTAATTGATTATATTAACGAACTATCATGTGATATAGTTATTAAAATGTTAGTTAAATAGAATAAACTAAATTTACGTAGGTTGTTAATGTTAATAAAAGTATTTAATATTACATTTAAGAATATTTGTTTCTATATATATATATATATATATAATTAATATATTATTTGACAATTAAAATGTGGTTATAGATGTATATATATAATATATATGATTGAGACATAAAAATTACTGATTAATTAAATACCATTATACTGAATATTCAATGGTATTACATAACTGATAAAATGTAATATTAATACATAGTTACAAAATAGAATATAGATATTATATTTATTTTCATATATATATAAATAATAAAAATAAGTATTAATATTAGTATTATTAGTATTATAATAACATATAGATATAAGATTGATACATGTAACTCGTTACAATGTGATTAATATTACAAAGATTATATCAATTATTATAAGATACAAACTTATTACTGTTATCATTAACATTATTATGATTATTAATATTAATATTAACTATATTATTAGTAAAAAGGACATTATTCTTGTAATTAATATTATTATTATCATTTTTATTAAAAGTAGTATTATTATTAATATTGTTATAATTATTATTAATATTATTATTAAAACTATACTTAAAAATTATTATGATCTTTAATATTGTTATAATTATTAAGATATTTAATATTTAATAGTTATTTTTAATAGATATAAAAAAAATTAAAAATTTATACAGATATATATGTGTCCAGCTCATGAATCAGATATTATTTTTATTCTATTATCCTGTTTCGCTCGTGACCCATTGTCGAGTCACTTCTCCATCGAACAGGAGATCATCTCAGGCTATTTAAGAATTCCATCACTATATACTCCTAACCATTGTTGTATTACAGAAATCAAATCAGTAAACTTAATAAAAAAAAACTGAACCCGTTAAAAGCCCTGTTCCTGAACCAATTTCCAAAAACTTCAATTTTCAATCAAATCTCAAAATCTAGAAATGCAGATAGGTTAGGAATCTTTATTGAAAACTATCTGTTAAGTTTCAAGATCCAATTCTTTATATTAAGGTCGAATTTTCGAGTCAACCCTTTGAGTTCAAAAGTCAAACGGATCCTCAAACTTCAAATTCAACAACTGTGATTTGTTTCTGGTTGAATTGATAATTCTTTTGGTTTCTAGGAGTGATATAAAATGTATTTCGTGTTGAAGGATTTGTCCAAAACGTTTTCAAATTGAAAAGCAATATTTTTTTTAAGCATGTTGAGACACAGCAACTTCTTTAAAATTCTATTTTCGTTTATTCTTTTTACCCATTTTTATCATTTATAACCGTTTATATAATGGAGGATGAACCCTGAATTAGATTTAGTACTTACTGTTAAAGTTTAAAGGATTAGGGTTGATTAAGTTATTGAATGAAGGAGATGAAGTTAAACCTAAAAATGATTACGAGTTATAAATATATCTGGGTAGAATGATAACAGAAAAACAGGCGTAGCTGAATGGTTAAGGGGTGATGTGTTTGAGCGGGAGATCTCGGGTTCGAGCCCGGGCATGGACTGTTATTTCTTTTTAGGCCAGTTTCCTTAAGGTAGTATTCTAATTAATTATTATTATTATTATTATTATTATTATTATTATTATTAATTTAATTAATTTAGTATTATTAACATTATAATTATTGTTATTGTTGTTAATATACCAAAATAAAGGTTATTATGACTATAATTAAAATAATAAGAATTATTATTAAATTCATTAATATTAAAGTTAGTATTGTGTTATTGGAACTATTATTATCATAAAAAGCAAAAGTATTATTATTAATATTATTATTATTGACATAAGTATTATTATTATTTTTATCATTTTCATCAGTTTATTATTATTAGTAAAAGTATAATTTTTTTTTTTGTTATCATCATTACCAGTATTGTTATTGAAATTTTAAAATTATTATTATCATTATTTTAGTATTAATACAACTATTATTTTTAAACAAATAATATTATACTTAATACATATATATAACTATATCAATATTTTTATTTAAAATATATAGAATAAATATATCTTTAATGAAACATATGAGTTATAAAATGTTATCCATAATAAATAAATATATAAATTATTCGATTACGATTATATGTAATAACATATATAAATGTTATAGGTTCGTGAATCCAAGGCCAACCTTTTGTTAAATGATGATATATGTATTTTTACTACAAAATACAGTATGGTGAGTATATAGTTCCCTTTTAACTCTAAATATTTTGGGCTGAGAATACATGCGCTGTTTTTATAAATGATTTACGTTATGGACACAAGTGATCAAAAATATAAATTCTACGTTGAGTTGTACCATGACATATCTCTTTATAATTGGTAGCTAAAATTTACGTGAGGAGCGTAAACGCGAATCCTGTTGATAGATCTATCGGGCCTGACAACCCCAACCGGGCTGGACGACCAGTTTTAAACGGTTGCACAGTACTTCGTTTCGTTACTACACTTGGTACGGTGTAGGGTTTATTTAAGAATATGCTGCTGTGATTTAAATGTTAAGTATGGTTACCAAGTGCTCAACGACTTTTCCATACACTTGCGAGTGTATTATGTATAAACATGAAATCTTGTGGTCCATAGTTATAACGCTGCTAGCATCAAACCTATATATCTCACCAACTTTATGTTGACATTTTAAAGCATGTTATTCTCAGGTATGTATTAAGTCTTCCGCTGTGCATTAGCTCAAATTAAGGATATTACTTGGAATCGATCATCGCAATGGGACCAACTGTTGAAGACTTCGTCCGGGAGGACTAGGACCGGTCCTTTCATAACTCCACTGCTGCTTCGACCAAACTAAAAAAATTTGGTGAACTCCTTGGTTATGATGTAAAGAATTGTCCCGCAAACTTAAAAAAGGTTGTCTTGAGTATGCGTGGATTTAATATGATTTAATGAATTTTATGTCAATTAATATTGGAGGAGGGGTGAATTTCAATTTTAAGCAAAGATGGATTCGTAATTTGTGCAATGAACATGCTATCACCATTCTAGGTATTCAAGAAACAAAGCTTACTTCCCCTAATCATGCCGCTTTCAAAGCGCTTTGGGGAAACTTTCATTTTAGATTTGCTTCGTCAAGTGCCTCGGGACGTTCTGGTGGTATTTTAACAATGTGGGATCTAAGTGTTTTTTCATGTAGCAAGATTATTTCTTTTTCTAATGTGCTTATTGTAGCAGGAACTTTGGCTAATTGCTCTTCTCCATGTTTTCTCATCAATGTATATGCTCCCCAATCTAGAATTAGAAAGAGGTGTCTATGGGATTACATTACTTCGTTTGTATCCTCTAATGCAGGTCATTTCATTGTTTTTGGTGATTTCAACACAGTAAGAAACCCTCAGGAAAGATTTGGTGCTCATTTCAGTAATACCGAAGCTGTAGACTTCAACAACTTTATCGCTTCTAGTAATCTTTTGGATATTCCTATGGGGGGACGTGAATTCACTAGATTTAACAAATCTTTCACTCAACGAGCTAAGCTTAACCGGTTCCTTGTTTCAGAAGAGCTATTGGATGTTTTTCCGAGCTTAACGGGTTTAATTCTTTCAAATATTTGGTCGGATCATTGCCCCATTATTTTGAAAAATAATCCAATTGATTACGGCCCTATCCCTTTTAAACTTTTCAACTCTTGGTTTGATATTGAAGGTTTCGATGACATTGTAATCAACGCTTGGCACAATTTCAATTCATCTTCGACTTATAATCCTCAAACACGTTTCAAAAACAAATTGAAACATGTCAAAGAGGCGTTAAGATCTTGGCACAAAGAAATTCGTCTTCGATCGAATAATGAAAAAAGTCAGCTTTTGTTACGTTTGGCTGACATTGATGCGCAGATTGATAATGGAGTAATGCATGATACTCGAGCTCGAGAAAGGGTTACAATTCTTAAAGATATTGCAAAATTGGAAGCTATTGAAGCCGATAATTTAGCTCAAAAAATCGGAGAATTTTTACATCATTGGGTGATGAGAATAGCATTTTTTTTCACACTGCAATTAATAGGAAACGAAAAAAATTACAGATTCCGGGTATTTTATCGAATGGCGTTTGGGTTACACAACCCTCTTCAGTCAAAGAAATTTTCTATGATTTTTTCGTTAACAAATTTAAATCATCAGATTGCATTGCTATTACATCGCCTAGCAGGTATATTCGGAAACTTTCTACTACACAAGCTGGAACATTAATTGAGGCTTTTTCTCCGGAAGAAATTAAAAAAGCAATATGGTCTTGTAGTAGCGATAAATCTCCGGGTCCTGACGGTTTCTCTTTTAAATTCTGCAAACATTTTTGGAGCTTAATTAGCAATGATGTTATTGATATGGTTCGAAATTTTCAAGATTTATGTGTTATCCAGCGGGGATGTAACTCTTCCTTTTTCTCCCTTATTCCAAAGAAGGATAGTCCTGTCTCGATTCAGGATTATCGCCCTATTAGTCTCATCGGAGTTCAATACAAAATAATCGCTAAACTTCTTGCTACTCGATTATCTTCGGTTATCGGTTCTGTTATTAGCCCGGAACAATCCGCTTTTATCAAAGAAAGACAAATTTTGGATGGTCCTTTAATTGTTAATGAAGTCATTGATTGGTGCAAGCGAAAAAAGAAAAAGGCTATGCTTTTTAAGGTTGATTTTGATAAAGCTTTCGACTCGATTCATTGGTCTTACATTTTCTCTATGATGCGATTCATGGGTTTTGATATGAAATGGATCTTGTGGATCAAAGCTTGTTTGAAATCTTCGAAAGCATCTTTACTTTTAAATGGTAGTCCTTCTTCTGAATTTTCCATTGAAAGAGGCTTACGACAAGGCGACCCTCTTTCTCCTTTCTTATTTATTATCGGAATGGAAGGCCTCCATGCGGCTATTAATGATGCGTCGGATGCTTCTCTTTACTCTGGATTACGTATTAATAATCGTATAAATAACATTCGGCTTAATCTATGTTCTTATGCAGATGATGTTTTGTTTATTGGAGAATGGGATGTCTACAACGCTTATAACCTGGTCACTATTCTTGGTTGTTTTTTTGCTGTTTCAGGATTGAAGATCAACCTTCACAAATCTTCGGTCTTTGGTGTGGGAGTTGACTCCAATGAGGTCAATCGTTTAGCTAGAGTTCTTGGCTGCTCTTCGGCTAATTTTCCTTTCACGTTCCTTGGCATTCCGGTTGGCCAAAATATGCATCGATTCGAGGGTTGGAAAGGTGTCATCGACAAAGTAAAGAATCGCCTTGCATCTTGGAAAGCAAATCTACTCTCCTTTGGTGGTAGATTAACGTTGGTTAAATCAGTTATGGGTTCCATTGCTACCTTTACTATGTCGCTTTTTGAAGCGCCTAAGAAAGTCATTCAACGTATAGAATCACTTCGTTCCTCTTTTTTTTGGGGAGCTAAAGATAATGAGAGGAAAATTCATTGGGTTAATTGGCGCTTAATACAAAACCCATATGATAAAGGAGGTCTTTCGGTCAATTGTTTAAAGTCTTTAAATCTTGCTCTTCTTTACAAATGGAGGTGGAGATTCTTCTCTAATAACGATGCGCTTTGGGTAAAGGTTATCTCTGCCATTCATGGGTTACACAAAGGTAATTCAATGCCATGTATGCCTAATGCTTCCGGCTCATGGTCTGCTATTCATTCTGTTGTTTCAAAATTACACCATGATAATGTTCTTCCTCAGGAAAGTTTGCGCATCAAGGTAGGAAATGGGTTACATACGGATTTTTGGCATGACCCTTGGATTGGTCATGACTCTTTAGCTACCCGCTTTCCTCGATCTTTCGCTTTGGATACTGTCAAATTTGGTTCTGTTGCTTCGCATTTTTCTGATTCTGGATGGTCCTGGTTATGGCGTCGTGAGCACAGAAGTGGGGCCGAGCAATTGCAGCATGCTCAGCTTCTTTTTCTTCTCGATTCTGTTTCGTTTTCAGGTGAGCCGGATCGTTGGTGGTGGGATAAATCTAATGATGGTGTTTTTTATACGCACTCTGCTAGAAAAATTATTGATTCTTCTTATCATGCCTCCTTTTCGTTTAAAACTGTTTGGTGTAATTATGTTCCGATCAAAGTTAATATCTTTATTTGGCGGCTAAAACTTCACAGACTTGCTACTCTTCGGAACTTGGAAGCTAAAGGTTTAACCTTTGATAATTCGTGTTGTGGTTTATGCGACGTTTCGGAAGAATCTCATAGTCATCTGTTTGTTAGATGTGATACATCCTACCAGATTTGGTGTAAGGTAGGACGTTGGCTTGGTATTTCTATTCCGATATGGGATTCAGTTGACGAAGTGTGGAGTTGGATAGATTCTTTTTCTAATCATCGAAAGAAGAAACTCATAATTATGATTAATGTTTTCTCGACTTTTTGGAACATTTGGTCGCTTCGCAATGGCATTATTTTCAAAGATCATAAGCAATGGAAATCTCATGTGTTTGACAACATTGTTTCTTCTGGTTTCTCTTGGTTGTTTTCGAGACTTCACAAACCCAAGATAAATTGGACGGATTGGTTGAAAGATCCTTTAAATTCTATGTAATTTTTTCGGTTTTTATTTCTTTGGTTTTTTGCTTTGTTTTTCTTCTAGCTTCTCGCTAGTTTTTTTAATATATTGTGGCCGTTCGAAAAAAACCATTTCAACCAGTCAACGTTTTAACTTTTTAAGTATTATTTCTCATAAAAAGTACTAATATTGAATCATTTATCGCCTTCAAATCATTTACCACCTTCAAAGTACATCTCAAAAAACGGATCCAGTTCATAAATCGCATTTAATTAATTTAGAATTATACGTATTCTATAGCCTTCTGGACCAACGGAATTAATTTAGCTAATTAAATATCAGAAAATATCACACTATAATTTTACTAAACAAATAAACACAGTGATAATCCTGTTATAATTCATTTAAAATCTAATTGTCATTATATTATATATGATCATATATTCATATCTAACTCTCTTGGGTATAAGCTCCTCATGATATCATATAGTATATTCAATAGGAAAAAGAACATCACCAAACGGAAAATCTTACTTATATATAATTTGTCGATGATGATGACATCACTTGTTATCATGGCATTTTGTTGAGACACTTCAAAACTTTTGGATGATGTCATCATATACTGAAAAGAATTATTTTTAAATCTAAATAGTAATATATTTATTTTGAAAACTTGAATATTAAAGTCAGTCTTTTTCTTGAAACTCAAAGAAGCCTTGCACGCCATCAATATGTATGGGTTACCTATTGTCTTGGGACTGTTGTCATACAGATTATTTCAGATTTATCCTTTTTATATCCTTCATTTCATATTTTATATTTCTACATCTAAAATTATCATCACTGTCCCTTTAATTCCGCCAATACTTCCAATAGTTTTCCAGGTTTCCTCTCTTCATATTTAAAATTAGATTATGAATTTCGTTTATATTTCTTTTATTTTTTATAGCATTTGATTTTCCTATCACAATCATCTTGAAATCGAAAATGATAGGCTGAATCTTAAAGGAGAATTGCTTTGTGGTGTTTGATAAGCTTTTAACAATGAAGGCTGCTAAGTGTACGACAGGGACAAAACATGGAGAAAAGCTTATGGTGCTTTGCAACGATTCGCGGTATTGAAAATGAGATACGTTCGTTTTATGTACTATCTTTACATCTGTTAGTCGCAACATTTATTGCCGTTAATATACGATTAGTGTATTTATTTGACGCACACTACGTGTTTGATGAAATGGTGGAGAGAAATTTGGCGATAGGCATGTGTAAGGTATCCACATTTTTTTACACCTAACTTAGTATGAGTACTTATCTGTTAATGAGTTTGTAGATCATTTCTTATTTTGTCCTTGAAACAGAGCAAATTGCTGGTCACGGGGTATTGTGAATAGAAGAGTTAAAATTATATAATCATATGCTTAAAGTTGTTGGTGGTCAGGTACTTCTAATGTTAAATCGTAATCTTATTTTAATCTTAATAACATTGAAATGGATGTCTTTTAAGGCTTACATGTTAAAGTATGATTCCACTCATTTCAGAACCATCAATTTTGTTGGCTAGACTACTTTGGAAGTCAATGGAATCAAATTTAGAGTAAAAGTTGCTAGCCAAAGGTAATGAAATGGTCTTTTGTGGATTGGTATATGAAATGTATAAATGAATTTCTCTTTAGTTCAAAGAGACCCAGCGACAATTTCATAGGGTGTTTTGGAGATGACTAGGTTGTTGATTCTTCTAGAGTTACTGCTAAAGATATTTGTACACCGAGGCTGATCATACTTAGCCTTAATGTGTTGAGTGGTGAAGAAAGTTGGGAGCTTAGTTGCGTCTGCTAATGATCCAATGTTTATTGTTTTGCTCGGTGGTGGGTTAACTCAAGGAGACATTTTATTACCCATTTACTTGCTAGGATGATGAGAAAGGTAAATGAGTTGATATATAAAGAAAAGTTGAGTGTAAGAGCCTTCAACAGGTTTTGGTTTTTTTGCTCACCAACTGTGTTCATGTTATTAGTGTGATTTTTTTATACAACTATATGTCACTTGAATTAAGATAAAGCAATCATTCTGATTACGTTTAAGGTATAAGTTGTCTATGTTATAAGTTTTTCTCTTCGATTGTGACAATTCAATTCATCTATTCACTTGGATTGCATTTAATGATTTTTGTATGGTCTTTGTTGTTTGACCGAAAAGTACACTGGCTCATCTACATCTTCATTCTTCATTGAACATCATAGCATGGCTATTTGTAGTTATGTCCATGAATTTTTTATAGCAACTAGCCATATGGCCCCTTTGTAAAAACAAGTTGCAATTTCATTTAGCTTCATTAATTTTGAACATGGCAATCAAGACCCATTTAGGTATAAATGCAAATTTAATTTCAACAAATGTTATATATGTTGATTGTGCAATTATCTATGTCATATATGTTGTTGAGTTATTTGGACTGGATTATTGGCATGAAACTGATGGTGCCTCCACATGTTACACAAGAATAGGTTATGGGTAATGTCAACCAATTTTTGGGTGCATGGATACTTAATTTGAAAAAATAAGGATCAAAAGGTTTATGGAATATAGGGGTGGTGTGTACTGATCGTAATTAAATGAAGTATTCACTTTCATAAATGTATGTTGCTCAATCATATAACTTACATTAAAACTTATACTATCTATGTTTATTAGACTTGAATTAGTAATCTTTAAATTTTAATTTTAGCCAAACCCGTGTAATCACGGGTCATGAACTAGTTATCACTAATTCATACACCATGGTAACATGTTACAACAAACGTTTCATTTCCATAACTACATGTACTGAAATGTATATATCCACTTAATTACATATATCAACATGATCGTACTCAGACTCATACTTTGATTTGAAAAAAAAAAAAGTTTCATTAGTTCAATGCCTATATCTACACACAACATACCTCACACAATCTCAACAGAACAAACCTTCATCATCAAACCATTCACTCACCACTTTCAACATTGTTACTAAACAACCTAGTTAGTTTAGGCATCACCTTTTCTTTCTTAAATGAACCTGCAGTCTTACCCGAATATCGTACCGTTGAAGTCCTTACCCGTTGCAACTTAGCCTGTTTAACCGAGCCCATACTCCCAACTTTATACACCGATCTCCTAGGCGTACCCCACACCTTTAGCCCGTAATCCTGTTATAATTCACCAAAAAAAAAAGTTATTGGTGTTACTATTTATTTTATTTTGACCAACTTAAAGTTTTATACTCAACTGAAACTAATCAGAATAGCTTTCTCTCCATCTAAATCATTGATCTTTTGACGAGCAAAGATTTTTATAGCTACTTTTATCCCAGTCAAGTGTTAGGAATTTATGGACCCAACAACGATCACCAATCAAATAGATTGTGATCCCACAAACGATAAACGGACAGAATAAATGCAAGAAAAGTAAAAGACACAAGAATTTACGTGGTTATATGCAATCGGTATGATTGCTTTAGTCCACGGGCAACTAGAGAGATTTTTTATTGATTTTTCGTACATGGGTTTACTGAATACAATAGGTATATTTATGGTGCTAATTAAAATTAGGAAACAAATCAAATAACTTGCTGGTCACGAACATTGTCGCGTTTCGCGACAACCAATCACGTTCCGCGACAAACTGCATCCACTTGCGACTAAGTTGATCAAAACGCGATAGCCATCGAGTCTGACCACTGCCTCATTTGTCGCGTTCCAGCTTCATGTTGTAACATCCCGCCTTTTTCCGGTTACTTTCCGTTTAACTATTTTAAAGTCCGTTATATATTTATAACATCTTTCGTTAATACGCGTTTTAAATTATCTCGATTAGGTAATTCACGCACCCGATTCAAACTTGAGGGACTAAAATTGACACGGGGCAAACTAGTTGACTAGGTCACCTAGTCCACCCCAATCACCACCATTCAACCATCTCCATCTCTTTCTCTTTCTCTCTAGCAAGAACACACACACAATTACCAAATTCATTCAATCATCATCTAAATTCGATCTAGGAGGCTTACAACAAAATAAATTACATATTCGTGATCCTCTCTTCATCCTCTTCATTTTGGTACCAACTTCATCTCGTTTGGGTAACATTTCTAAAACTCTAGATTTCTCTAAATTCGTGTTTTTGACTTGAAATGGTGTTAGTTAGTGTCTATGGCTCATTGTGATGTCGTGTATGTAATTTGTAGGCTCGATCTTGTTATTTGGTGTAACTAGCATGAACACTTGAAATGGGTTAGTTTAACCTTTGATTTTGAATGATAAAATGTGTTTAGATGTTAATGGTTGTGTGTTCAAAGTGTTAGTTACTTCATTAACTTCGTTTTGGTGTGTTGATTGACATGAAAACCTTACATTAACATGATTATTGGTTTTGAGATTTTGGTTAGGGTTTGATAAGCTTTATATGAACTTTTGATGTATCAAATGCTATGAAATATTGTTGATAAGTGTTTTGTTGCAATGTGTGTTTGATTACCTTCGAAACGGCATATCATACATATAAATTGGTTACCCGAATCATGAAATGCATTTTTAGAACTTGAACCTTTGATTATGAACGTTTAATGCGGTTTTGGGTTGTTGTAGGTGTTAAATTACTTGTTGAAATGTGTCTAGTCGTTTTCTTCGTCAAATTACCATCCCAACGGTATGAAATACTTGACTTGATTGTTTGCGGATCATAAATTGTGTTTATTTGGTTTTTGGTTCGTGTACTTAGAAACTCACTGCATCAGACTGGAATAACAACCTGGACGCCGTCCAGATCCTTGGACGCCGTCCCATATTTCAAATCTGGACGCCGTCCAGATATTTGGACGCCGTCCCAGCCTTCAAAGCTGGACGCCGTCCAGAAAATCTGGACGCCGTCCAGATACACTGGCAGCTTCTGTCTTCGTTGGTCGTTTTACGAAAAATGTTTGCTATGCTATGGACCTCCGATTCACATGTAACTTGTTCTAACATGCTCATATATGATTAAAAACCTCAGAAAAATAGTTCGGGACCCGACCCGAACGTGTTGACTTTTTCGTTGACTTTGACCCGACCAAGTTGACTTTTAATCAAACTTAACCAATTGTTTGTGCAATCGTTCTAACATGCTTTTATACTTGTACCTTGCATGAAACATGACAATTTGATTCACATGCTATTATGATCGAGTCTTAACGAGCCATAGGACTAATTGAAAATATTTGACCTATCGTGTGTACCGTTATTGATACAACCTATTGTTTAGGTCAAGACTAGCATTGTTCTTTGCACACGTTTACTTGTTGAAGTACTTTACTACTCGTGCACTCAAGGTGAGATCATAGTCCCACTTTTACTCTTTTTGAACTTATATTTGGGATGAGAAAACATAAACATTTCTTTTACTAAGTGAACACAAGTACAGGAAAACAAACATTCTACATACGAGTTTAGAACGAAATCCTCAATTCGATTATCATTAGTTACACTTGCAGGGTGTAAGTGTAGGCGTGAACTTATGTTGTATGGCCATATGGGTTTGACAAACCCTCATCTCGGACGGTTCGCTACAGTCCACAGATGAAATATATTTTCGAGAAGCAGTGTTGTTCTAGCACTATGAATGGGGTATCAACGGACGGAATGTTAAGCCTTGATAATTGGGTGCTCGTGAATATTAACTTTTAGAGTGTATTACTATTTTATCTTTGATGTAAATCTTGTGGTTCGACTTACTTTTACTCACTTACTTAAACCTATGATTTCACCAACGTTTTCGTTGACAGATTTCTATGTTTTTCTCAGGTCCCTGAACGTTTTGTGATACATGCTTCCGCTCATTATTTTGATACTTGCATTGGATGTCGAGTATATATGCATACATGGAGCGTCTTTTGGCTACTTTTAAATTGTGTCGCATAAGTTTCATTTGTACTTATAACTTTGTAACGTAACTTGTGGTGGAACAATTCTTGTAAACTTTGAACAATCTTTACATTTGAAATGAATGCGACATATCTTTTGGTCAAACGTTGTTTTAAAGACTTATGACCACGTAACGGGACCTAAGTAGACGGCGCCGTCAATGACAATTTTGTCGGGTCGCTACAGATGGTATCAGAGCATTGGTTGTAGGGATTTAGAGTTCATTGGTGTCAACCTCGAGTCATAGGGTACATTGGTGAGTCTAGACTACAACCGGCATATAGACTTGAAGTAGGAATTACTTGACTACTTGTGCATTTATACTCGAACGCTTCTACTCATATCTACTCTTAGTTCATCTTAATCTCACGTTGTTTAATTTGATTGACACGCCACCTTGACTATATGAAATGATGTCGAATGCACATATGAATCAGGGTAATATAATTTCCGGGATTATATTACGGTGACTCATATGAACGTTCCGACATTGTGGCATAAAGAATTTAAGGCGAGTCAAGGAAAATTTTCTCTCTATCATTATTCCATATCACGGTTAGTATTATTTAGAATACTAAATACCGTTATTCTTTTGTTTTGAAGGAACAATGCCTCTTCGCCGTGCGCCACGCCGTGAAACTCCCGAACAAGCTCTACAACGCATGATAGCCACCGCCGTAGATGCGGCCATGGCCGGTCACTCATCCAACAACAATAATAATAACAACCACAACAACAACAACAACAACAACAACAATGGAGCCGGTAACTCAAACGAGGGATGCTCCTATAAAGCTTTCATGGGGTGCAAACCTCACACTTTCGATGGAACCGGAGGACCGGTTGCTCTCACTCGATGGTTTGAGCAAACGGAAGCCGTTTTTAGCATAAGCGGTTGTCGGGATCAAGACAAGGTCAAGTACTCCACTCACACTTTCTCCGGCGTCACTCTCACTTGGTGGAACACATATGTACAATCGGTGGGTACCGATGAAGCCCACGCTCTCTCTTGGTCCGATTTGAAAGGAAAGATGATCACCGAATACTTTCCACGCGAGGAAACCCGAAAGCTCGAACAAGAGCTAAGAACTCTAAAAGCGGTCGGAAACGATCTCAAGGCCTATAATCAACGATTTTCTGAACTAGCCTTGATGTACCCAAACCTTGTGAACCCCGAGTCTTTAAGGGTTGAACTTTACATGGATGGTCTTCCAAAGAGCATCAAACACGGAGTAATGTCATCCAAACCCCCTAATCATCAAGAAGCTTTGAACATGGCCCGCAAATGGATAGAGACGGTGGACGAAATCGTAGTACCGGCACCTAAAGCCGAGGACAAGTCGGGTAACAACAAAAGAAAATGGGAAGCCACTCCATCAAGCAACTACAACAACAATACCTTCACCAAAAAGCCTTTCAACAACGACGGCAAGAAAGGTTATGCCGGAACTCAACCTTTTTGCAACAAATGTCACAAGCACCACTCGGGTGAATGCGGCAAGCTAATTTGCCACCGGTGCCAAGGAGTTGGTCATAAGGCCAACAATTGCACAAGCGCCGCCCCCATCGCTCGAAAGGGGCCCAATCCTCCAAAAACGGTCACTTGTTACGAATGTGGCCAAACGGGCCATTATAGAAATGCATGCCCGAAGAGGAAAGATAACCCCAATACGCGCGGCCGAGCTTTCAACATCAACACCGAGGAAGCCCGAGATGATAATGAATTGGTCACGGGTACGTTTCTTCTCAACAACACTTATGTTACTTGTTTATTCGATTCGGGTGCTGATAAGAGTTTTGTATCCAAGACTTTGACTCATTCTTTTAATACTCCACCACGTCCACTAGATACCACTTATACCATTGAAGTGGCCAACGGAAAACTATTGAGTGCCGACACATATTACCGGGGGTGTACGTTAAACATTTTGGGTAATGAGTTTGAAATCGACTTGATACCCATGGAACTAGGTAGCTTCGATGTAATAATCGGTATGAATTGGCTAGCCAAAACGAAATCTCACATCCTTTGTGATCTTAACGCAATCCGAATCCCTATCGAGAATGGTGAACCTTTGATCGTCTATGGCGATAAGAGTTGCACCGGACTCAGCCTCGTTTCGTGTATTAAAGTTAGAAAACTACTCCGTAAGGGCTGTTTTGCGATCCTTGCTCACGTTAAGAAAGTTGAGTCCGATGAGAAGCACATCGATGATGTGCCAATTGTTAGTGACTATTCCGATGTATTTCCTGATGAATTGCCGGGTCTTCCACCTCATCGACCGGTTGAATTCCAAATCGATCTTATTCCGGGAGCCGCACCCGTAGCACGTGCACCATATAGACTCGCTCCATCCGAAATGCAAGAATTGCAAAGTCAAATCCAAGAACTACTTGACCGTGGTTTTATCCAACCTAGCCATTCACCTTGGGGCGCTCCGATTTTGTTTGTTAAAAAGAAATACGGATCCCTACGAATGTGCATTGACTATCGTGAACTAAACAAATTGACGGTAAAGAACCGATATCCTCTTCCTCGCATCGATGACCTCTTTGATCAACTACAAGGGTCTTGTGTATATTCGAAAATCGATCTCCGCTCGGGTTATCATCAATTAAGGGTTAAGGGGGAAGATGTCTCCAAAACCGCTTTCCGAACTCGTTATGGTAGTTATGAATTCCTTGTCATGCCATTTGGTCTCACTAACGCACCGGCGGTGTTCATGGATCTTATGAACCGCGTGTGCAAACCGTATCTTGACAAATTCGTTATCGTGTTCATCGATGATATTTTAGTCTATTCGAAAAGCGAAGAAGAACACGAGGAACACCTCCGACTTGTGCTTGAACTTTTAAGACAAGAACAACTCTATGCCAAATTCTCCAAGTGTGAATTTTGGTTAAAGAAAGTTCAATTTCTTGGTCATGTTGTAAGTGACCAAGGTATTAAAGTCGATCCAACGAAAATCGAAGCCATTAGTAAATGGGAGACTCCTACTACTCCTACTCACATTCGTCAATTCTTAGGTCTCGCCGGGTACTATCGTAGATTCATCGAAAACTTCTCTTTGGTTGCACATCCTCTAACCGCATTAACTCACACGGGAAAGAAATTCATTTGGGCGACCGAGCAAGAATCCGCGTTTCAAATCTTGAAGAGAAAGCTAACCACCGCTCCTATCTTGTCACTTCCCGAAGGCAATGATGATTTTGTTGTATATTGCGATGCCTCGAAACATGGTTTTGGGTGTGTATTGATGCAACGGAAGAAAGTCATTGCTTATGCCTCTCGACAACTAAAAATTCATGAACGGAATTACACGACTCATGATCTCGAACTTGGAGCCGTTGTCTTTGCACTTAAAATGTGGAGACACTATTTTTATGGAACCAAGAGTACTATCTTCACCGATCACAAAAGCCTTCAACACATCTTCAACCAAAAACAACTAAACATGAGACAACGAAGGTGGATTGAAACCTTAAACGATTACGATTGCGAGCTTCGTTACCATCCCGGGAAGGCAAATGTAGTAGCCGATGCCTTAAGTCGAAAAGAAAGAGCAGTGCCTCTTCGTGTCCGAGCCTTAAACATCACCATCCACACAAACCTTAATAGCCAAATTTGGGTAGCCCAAGATGAGGCTCTCAAGGACGAAAACATCTCTCTCGAACACTTGAACGTCCTCACCTCTCGATTCGAAGTTAAAGAAACCGGACTCCGATATTTCGCTTGAAGAATATGGGTACCTAGTTATGGGGACTTGCGAAGCCTTATTTTAGACGAAGCCCATAAGTCAAGGTATTCGATTCACCCCGGTGCCAATAAGATGTACCACGACCTCAAAGAACAATATTGGTGGCCGAACATTAAAAGGGACGTCGCTACTTATGTAGGAAAGTGCCTAACTTGCTCCAAAGTCAAAGCCGAACATCAAAGACCGTCCGGACTACTTCAACAACTCGAAATCCCGCAATGGAAATGGGAAAGGATAACGATGGATTTTATCACCAAACTACCAAAGACGGTTGGCGGTTATGATACTATTTGTGTCATTGTTGACCGACTCACCAAATCCGCGCACTTCCTAGCCATGAAGGAAACCGACAACATGGAGAAACTTGCACAACTCTACATCAAAGAAATCGTAGCCCGACACGGTGTACCCTTATCGATTATCTCCGACCGAGATGGCCGTTTTGTTTCTAGATTTTGGCGTACTTTGCAAGAAGCATTGGGAACGCGTTTAGACATGAGCACCGCATATCATCCACAAACCGACGGGCAAAGCGAACGCACAATTCAAACCTTGGAAGACATGCTACGAGCTTGCGTGGTTAATTTCGAAAAAGCTTGGGACAAGCACTTACCTCTCGCCGAGTTCTCTTACAATAATAGTTATCACGCGAGTATTAAAGCCGCACCTTTTGAAGCGCTATATGGCCGAAAATGTCGTTCACCTCTTTGTTGGGACGAGGTAGGCGACGTACAAATCACCGGACCCAAACTCATTCACGAAACCACCGAGAAAATCGTTCAAATCCGAGATAGGCTTAAGACGGCCCGAAGTCGTCAAAAGAGCTATACCGACAAACGACGCAACGACCTCGAATTTCAAGTCGGTGACCGAGTAATGTTAAAAGTCGCACCTTGAAAGGTGTAATCCGCTTTGGGAAACGCGGAAAGCTAAATCCGCGGTATATTGGTCCTTTCGAAATCTTGGAGCGTGTTGGAACCGTTGCTTATCGTTTAGATCTTCCGCCTCAACTGAGTTCCGTTCATCCTACTTTCCATGTATCTAACTTGAAAAAGTGTTTAGCCGAACCCGAACTCGTCATCCCTCTCGAGGAGCTTACTATCGATGACAAACTTCATTTTGTGGAGGAACCGGTTGAAATTGTGGACACCTCCGTCAAAACGTTAAAACAAAGCCAAATTCCAATTGTCAAGGTCCGTTGGAATGCCAAAAGGGGACCCGAGTTTACTTGGGAAAGACAAGAACAAATGCAAAGGAAGTATCCTCATCTATTCGTAAATTCGGAAACGCAAGATCTCGAGGAAGGAACAACAACTACTACGCCTACTTAAATTTCGGGACGAAATTTCTTTTAAGGAGTAGGTAATGTAACATCCCGCCTTTTTTCGGTTACTTTCCGTTTAACTATTTTAAAGTCCGTTATATATTTATAACATCTTTCGTTAATACGCGTTTTAAATTATCTCGATTAGGTAATTCACGCACCCGATTCAAACTTGAGAGACTAAAATTGACACGGGGCAAACTAGTTGACTAGGTCACCTAGTCCACCCCAATCACCACCATTCAACCATCTCCATCTCTCTCTCTTTCTCTCTAGCAAGAACACACACACAATTACCAAATTCATTCAATCATCGTCTAAATTCGATCTAGGAGGCTTACAACAAAATAAATTACATATTCGCGATCCTCTCTTCATCCTCTTCATTTTGGTACCAACTTCATCTCGTTTGGGTAACATTTCTAAAACTCTAGATTTCTCTAAATTCGTGTTTTTGACTTGAAATGGTGTTAGTTAGTGTCTATGGCTCATTGTGATGTCGTGTATGTAATTTGTAGGCTCGATCTTGTTATTTGGTGTAACTAGCATGAACACTTGAAATGGGTTAGTTTAACCTTTGATTTTGAATGATAAAATGTGTTTAGATGTTAATGGTTGTGTGTTCAAAGTGTTAGTTACTTCATTAACTTCGTTTTGGTGTGTTGATTGACATGAAAACCTTACATTAACATGATTATTGGTTTTGAGATTTTGGTTAGGGTTTGATAAGCTTTATATGAACTTTTGATGTATCAAATGCTATGAAATATTGTTGATAAGTGTTTTGTTGCAACGTGTGTTTGATTACCTTCGAAACGGCATATCATACATATAAATTGGTTACCCGAATCATGAAATGCATTTTTAGAACTTGAACCTTTGATTATGAACGTTTAATGCGGTTTTGGGTTGTTGTAGGTGTTAAATTACTTGTTGAAATGTGTCTAGTCATTTTCTTCGTCAAATTACCATCCCAACGGTATGAAATACTTGACTTGATTGTTTGCGGATCATAAATTGTGTTTATTTGGTTTTTGGTTCGTGTACTTAGAAACTTACTGCATCAGACTGGAATACCAACCTGGACGCCGTCCAGATCCTTGGACGCCGTCCCATATTTCAAATCTGGACACCGTCCAGATATTTGGACGCCGTCCCAGCCTTCAAAGCTGGACGCCGTCCAGAAAATCTGGACGCCGTCCAGATACACTGGCGGCTTCTGTCTTCGTTGGTCGTTTTACGAAAAATGCTTGCTATGCTATGGACCTCCGATTCACATGTAACTTGTTCTAACATGCTCATATATGATTAAAAACCTCAGAAAAATAGTTCAGGACCCGACCCGAACGTGTTGACTTTTTCGTTGACTTTGACCCGACCAAGTTGACTTTTAATCAAACTTAACCAATTGTTTGTGCAATCGTTCTAACATGCTTTTATACTTGTACCTTGCATGAAACATGACAATTTGATTCACATGCTATTATGATCGAGTCTTAACGAGCCATAGGACTAATTGAACATCTTTGACCTATCGTGTGTACCGTTATTGATACAACCTATTGTTTAGGTCAAGACTAGCATTGTTCTTTGCACACGTTTACTTGTTGAAGTACTTTACTACTCGTGCACTCAAGGTGAGATCATAGTCCCACTTTTACTCTTTTTGAACTTATATTTGGGATGAGAAAACATAAACATTTCTTTTACTAAGTGAACACAAGTACAGGAAAACAAACATTCTACATACGAGTTTAGAACGAAATCCTCAATTCGATTATCATTAGTTACACTTGCAGGGTGTAAGTGTAGGCGTGAACTTATGTTGTATGGCCATATGGGTTTGACAAACCCTCATCTCGGACGGTTCGCTACCGTCCACAGATGAAATATATTTTCGAGAAACAGTGTTGTTCTAGTACTATGAATGGGGTATCAACGGACGGAATGTTAAGCCTTGATAATTGGGTGCTCGTGAATATTAACTTTTAGAATGTATTACTATTTTATCTTTGATGTAAATCTTGTGGTTCGACTTACTTTTACTCACTTACTTACTTAAACCTATGATTTCACCAACGTTTTCGTTGACAGATTTCTATGTTTTTCTCAGGTCCCTGAACGTTTTGTGATACATGCTTCCGCTCATTATTTTGATACTTGCATTGGATGTCGAGTATATATGCATACATGGAGCGTCTTTTGGCTACTTTTAAATTGTGTCGCATAAGTTTCATTTGCACTTATAACTTTGTAACGTAACTTGTGGTGGAACAATTCTTGTAAACTTTGAACAATCTTTACATTTAAAATGAATGCGACATATCTTTTGGTCAAACGTTGTTTTAAAGACTTATGACCACGTAACGGGACCTTAGTAGACGGCGCCGTCAATGATGATTTTGTCGGGTCGCTACACATGTGTCGCGTTCCATACTGTCACGTATCGAGACAAACCACACCCGAACGCGACCAGGTACCTGTTTCATTGTTTTGATCTTCTTTGCACATCCAACAATCTCTCACTCAAAGGAGAGCAAAACCCAGAAATCTCGTCAACCCCAAAACCAACCATTTCAACCAAGAACGTCGAACCACCTTTCATACCGTCAATCAAACATGGGACACGCAAACTCAACATCGCTGGAAGAGCAGACTTTCGATACAAGGTCTTCAACACTACTTGTCGATATCAATATCAATAACCCTTAGAGCTCTCTAGTTGCCGTCTTCTTTCATCAAGTAACAAGAACACCAGTTGAAGCTATACAAAGCTTCAACTTTCCGATCGTAACCACCTTAGTACACATATCAGCAGGATTCTCCGTACCAGGAATTTTCTTGACAACTAAAGTACCATCTTCAATAAGTTCGCGAATTTTATGATACCTTAACTTTATGTGTTTCGTACGACCATGAAACATCGGGTTCTTCACCAAATGAATAGCACTTTGATTATCACAGTGCAAGACATAATCTTGTTGAACTCGTCCCAACTCAAACATAAAATTCTTCAGCCATACAAGTTTTTTGCATGCTTCTGCTGCTGCCATATACTCAGCCTCTGTTGTTAACAGCGCAACACAACTTTGAAGTTTGGACATCCAACTAACTGCCGTCTTACCAATCGTGAAAACATACCTCGTAGTGCTTCTACCCGAATCGTCACAACCACCCAAATCAGCATCAACGTACCCTCTCAAAATGGAATCACCTTTAGTGAATTGCAACCCCATTTTAGAAGTACCTTTCAAGTAGCGCAAAAGCCACTTTATACCTTCCCAATGCTCTTTACCCGGATTGCACATAAACTGACTCACAACTCCCACTACATAAGCTATGTCGGGTCTTGAACAAATCATTGCATACATAATACTACCCACTGCCGACGCATACGGAATTTGAGCCATTTCCTCCTTGTCTACTTCCGTTGTAGGTGCTTGACTTTTCGTTAACTTTAAGGTACCGCCTAAAGGCACGGATCTTGCCTTTGAATCACCCATGTTGAACCGCTCTAACACTTTCTCGATATACTTGGTTTGAGACAAAGTTAAAGTACCTTCAATACTCATTTCGAGTATCCGTTTAGCAGCCCCTAAGTCTTTCATCTCGAATGCGTGAGACAACTTTATCTTCAACCTGTTGATTTCTAACATATCCGATCCTGCAATCAACATGTCATCAACATAAAGTAACAATATAACATAGGAGGACTTGAATTTCTTTAAGTAGCAACAATGATCCGACTCGCTTCTTGTAAAGCCACTCCTTGTCATAAATTCATCAAACTTCAAGTACCATTGTCGTGGTGCTTGTTTTAACCCATACTGACTCTTCTTCAATTTGCAAACCCATATCTCTTTACCAACTACCTCGAAGCCCTTTAGTTGCACCATATAAATCTCCTCTTTAAGATCCCCATGTAAAAATGCGGTCTTTACATCTAACTGTTCTAGATGTAAGTCATCAGCAGCAACAATACTCAAAACCAAGCAAATAGTAGTCATCTTCACAACCGGAGAAAAGATCTCATTATAATCAACTCCTTCACTTTGTTGAAACCCATTAACTACCAATCGAGCTTTGTACCGCTTTTTCCCGTTCAACTCATCTTTGACCCGAAAGACCCATTTACTTTCAACGCCTTTTTCATTGGAGGTAATTTCACTAAAGACCATGTCTTATTCTTGATAAGTGACCCCATCTCTTCTTTCATAGCAAGCTCCCACTGTATGGATTCTTTAGATTATCTTGCTTCAAAATAACTCTCGGGTTCACCATTTTCGGTATAGAGCAAATAGTTTGCTGATGGAGAAAACCTAACAGTAGGTTTGGGCGTTCTACTAGAGCGTCTCAATGGTGGAGTAACGGGTGATGGTGATCGAGTTAAGTCACCGTCATCCCCACCAATAGAGCTCTCATCATTTTCGGAGCTAGCACCACTCTCCGAATCATCTCCATCACTTTGATCCTCACCATCAATTGGCAAATCAATAGTTCCCAAACTCCCACTAGAACCTGTATTCACATCAACAAACTTATCAAGCATAACCGGACTATGATTAGAATTAACCGTTACCTTGGTGCCATACAACGAGCTTTCATCAAAAGTAACATCTCTACTACGAATCACCTTCCTCGCCTCATTGTCCCAACACCTATAACCCATGTCATCCAACCCATATCCGATAAAAGTACACTTTAGCTTCAAGCTTGTCTTTGTCAATGTCTTTGGTTTTCACATACACATTACAACCGAAAACCCTTAAGTGAGCCAAACTCACCTTTTTACCGGTCCACTCTTCCTCTGGAATTCGAAACTCTAACGGTGTTGAGGGTCCCCTGTTAATCAAATAAGCCGCCGTGTTCACGGCATCTGCCCAAAACATCTTTGGTAGACCCGCATGTAACCGCATACTCCTAGCCCGCTCATTGAGCGTCCGGTTCATGCGTTCAGCAACCCCATTGTGATGTGGTGTTTCTGGAACAGTTTTCAACATACAAATACCATGTTCCGGACAATAGTCTTTAAATTCTTTACTGTTGTATTCTCCTCCATTCTCAGATTTCAAGCACTTTCTTGTGGAGTCATCAATGAAGGTGACATAGTAGCGGGAACCACCATGCGACTCAACCGTTGTAGGTCCATAGACATCAAAATGAACAAGTTCAAGCTTCTCCTTCTTTGGCGCAATTCCCGATTTCCCGAATGATACCTTCTTTTGTTTCCCCATAGTACATGGCTCACAAAACCCGATATCCACCTTCTTCAAACCCAAAATCTTCCCATTAGAAACTAGCAACTTCATCCCCTTCTCACTCATATGCCCTAATCTTCGGTGCCATAGAGTAGAATCGACCCCTACATCACTCGTCACATGAACCTCATCATCATCGAATACCTCAACCATGTATAAAGTTCCCCTTTTATGTCCCGATGCCACGACTTGACCATCCTTTAGAACACGCCATTTGCGATCACCGAAGGTAGTATGATTACCTTCTTCATCCAACTGACCTATAGAGATAAGCTTCCTTTTCAAATTCGGAATATACCTCACATCTTTCAAAGTCCAATTGGAACCATTGGATGTCTTCAGTGTCACATCTCCAATGCCTCTTATGTCTAAGCGTTTGTCATCAGCCAATCTCACCTTCCCCTAATACGCCTTAAAATTCTTCATCATCTCCTTACTAGGATTAGCATGGAATGATGTGAAATGTCCCGTTCTTATTGATTAAAAACATTCCATATTAATTGATTTCGTTGCGAGGTTTTGACCTCTATATGAGACGTTTTTCAAAGACTGCATTCATTTTAAAACAAACCATAACCTTTATTTCATCAATAAAGGTTTAAAAAGCTTTACGTAGATTATCAAATAATGATAATCTAAAATATCCTGTTTACACACGACCATTACATAATGGTTTACAATACAAATATGTTACAACAAAATAAATTTCTTGAATGCAGTTTTTACACAATATCATACAAGCATGGACTCCAAATCTCGTCCTTATTTAAGTATGCGACAGCGGAAGCTCTTAATAATCACCTGAGAATAAACATGCTTAAAACGTCAACAAAAATATTGGTGAGTTATAGGTTTAACCTATATATATCAAATCATAATAATAGACCACAAGATTTCATATTTCAATACACATCCCATACATAGAGATAAAAATCATTCATATGGTGAACACCTGGTAACCGACATTAACAAGATGCATATATAAGAATATCCCCATCATTCCGGGACACCCTTCGGATATGATATAAATTTCGAAGTACTAAAGCATCCGGTACTTTGGATGGGGTTTGTTAAGCCCAATAGATCTATCTTTAGGATTCGCGTCAATTAGGGTGTCTGTTCCCTAATTCTTAGATTACCAGACTTAATAAAAAGGGGCATATTCGATTTCGATAATTCAACCATAGAATGTAGTTTCACGTACTTGTGTCTATTTTGTAAATCATTTATAAAACCTGCATGTATTCTCATCCCAAAAATATTAGATTTTAAAAGTGGGACTATAACTCACTTTCACAGATTTTTACTTCGTCGGGAAGTAAGACTTGGCCACTGGTTGATTCACAAACCTATAACAATATATACATATATATATCAAAGTATGTTCAAAATATATTTACAACACTTTTAATATATTTTGGTGTTTTAAGTTTATTAAGTCAGCTGTCCTCGTTAGTAACCTACAACTAGTTGTCCACAGTTAGATGTACAGAAATAAATCGATAAATATTATCTTGAATCAATCCACGACCCAGTGTATACATATTTCAGTATTGATCACAACTCAAACTATATATATTTTGGAATCAACCTCAACCCTGTATAGCTAACTCTAACATTCACATATAGAGTGTCTATGGTTGTTCCGAAATATATATAGATGTGTCGACATGATAGGTCGAAACATTGTATTACGTGTCTATGGTATCTCAAGATTACATAATATACAATACAAGTTGATTAAGTTATGGTTGGAATAGATTTGTTACCAATTTTCACGTAGCTAAAATGAGAAAAATTATCCAATCTTGTTTTACCCATAACTTCTTCATTTTAAATCCGTTTTGAGTGAATCAAATTGCTATGGTTTCATATTGAACTATATTTTATGAATCTAAACAGAAAAAGTATAGGTTTATAGTCGGAAAAATAAGTTACAAGTCATTTTTGTAAAGGTAGTCATTTCAGTCGAAAGAACGACGTCTAGATGACCATTTTAGAAAACATACTTCCACTTTGAGTTTAACCATAATTTTTAGATATAGTTTCATGTTCATAATAAAAATCATTTTCTCAAAATAACAACTTTTAAATCAAAGTTTATCATAGTTTTTAATTAACTAACCCAAAACAGCCCGCGGTGTTACTACGACGGCGTAAATCCGGTTTTACGGTGTTTTTCGTGTTTCCAGGTTTTAAATCATTAAGTTAGCATATCATATAGATATAGAACATGTGTTTAATTGATTTTAAAAGTCAAGTTAGAAGGATTAACTTTTGTTTGCGAACAAGTTTAGAATTAACTAAACTATGTTCTAGTGATTACAAGTTTAAACCTTCGAATAAGATAGCTTTATATGTATGAATCGAATGATGTTATGAACATCATTACTACCTTAAGTTCCTTGGATAAACCTACTAGAAAAGAGAAAAATGGATCTAGCTTCAACGGATCCTTGGATGGCTCGAAGTTCTTGAAGCAGAATCATGACACGAAAACAAGTTCAAGTAAGATCATCACTTGAAATAAGATTGTTATAGTTATAGAAATTGAACCAAAGTTTGAATATGATTATTACCTTGTATTAGAATGATAAACTACTGTAAGAAACAAAGATTTCTTGAGGTTGGATGATCACCTTACAAGATTGGAAGTGAGCTAGCAAACTTGAAAGTATTCTTGATTTTATGTAACTAGAACTTGTAGAATTTATGAAGAACACTTAGAACTTGAAGATAGAACTTGAGAGAGATCAATTAGATGAATAAAATTGAAGAATTAAAGTGTTTGTAGGTGTTTTTGGTCGTTGGTGTATGGATTAGATATAAAGGATATGTAATTTTGTTTTCATGTAAATAAGTCATGAATGATTACTCATATTTTTGTAATTTTATGAGATATTTCATGCTAGTTGCCAAATGATGGTTCCCACATGTGTTAGGTGACTCACATGGGCTGCTAAGAGTTGATCATTGGAGTTTATATACCAATAGTACATACATCTAAAAGCTGTGTATTGTACGAGTACGAATACGGGTGCATACGAGTAGAATTGTTGATGAAACTGAACGAGGATGTAATTGTAAGCATTTTTGTTAAGTAGAAGTATTTTGATAAGTGTATTGAAGTCTTTCAAAAGTGTATAAATACATATTAAAACACTACATGTATATACATTTTAACTGAGTCGTTAAGTCATCGTTAGTCGTTATATGTAAGTGTTGTTTTGAAACCTTTAGGTTAACGATCTTGTTAAATGTTGTTAACCCAATGTTTATAATATCAAATGAGATTTTAAATTATTATATTATCATGATATTATCATGTATTAATATCTCTTAATATGATATATATATATATATATATACATTAAATGTCTTTACAACGATAATTGTTACATATATGTCTCGTTTAAAAATCATTAAGTTAGTAGTCTTGTTTTTACATATGTAGTTCATTGTTAATATACTTAATGATATGTTTACTTATCATAGTATCATAATGATATGTTTACTTATCATAGTATCATGTTAACTATATATATATCCATATATATGTCATCATATAGTTTTTACAAGTTTTAACGTTCGTGAATCACCGGTCAACTTGGGTGGTCAATTGTCTATATGAAACATATTTCAATTAATCAAGTCTTAACAAGTTTGATTGCTTAACATGTTGGAAACATTTAATCATGTAAATATCAATCTCAATTAATATATATAAACATGGAAAAGTTCGGGTCACTACAGTACCTACCCGTTAAATAAATTTCGTCCCGAAATTTTAAGCTGTTGAAGGTGTTGACGAATCTTCTGGAAATAGATGCGGGTATTTCTTCTTCATCTGATCTTCACGCTCCCAGGTGAACTCGGGTCCTCTACGAGCATTCCATCGAACCTTAACAATTGGTATCTTGTTTTGCTTAAGTCTTTTAACCTCACGATCCATTATTTCGACGGGTTCTTCGATGAATTGAAGTTTTTCGTTGATTTGGATTTCATCTAACAGAATAGTGAGATCTTCTTTAGCAAAACATTTCTTCAAATTCGAGACGTGGAAAGTGTTATGTATAGCCGCGAGTTGTTGAGGTAACTCAAGTCGGTAAGCTACTGGTCCGACACGATCAATAATCTTGAATGGTCCAATATACCTTGGATTTAATTTCCCTCGTTTACCAAATCGAACAACGCCTTTCCAAGGTGAAACTTTAAGCATGACCATCTCTCCAATTTCAAATTCTATATCTTTTCTTTTAATGTCAGCGTAGCTCTTTTGTCGACTTTGGGCGGTTTTCAACCGTTGTTGAATTTGGATGATCTTCTCGGTAGTTTCTTGTATAATCTCTGGACCCGTAATCTGTCTATCCCCCACTTCACTCCAACAAATCGGAGACCTGCACTTTCTACCATAAAGTGCTTCAAAAGGCGCCATCTCAATGCTTGAATGGTAGCTGTTGTTGTAGGAAAATTCTGCTAACGGTAGATGTCGATCCCACCTGTTTCCGAAATCAATAACACATGCTCGTAGCATGTCTTCAAGCGTTTGTATCGTCCTTTCGCTCTGCCCATCAGTTTGTGGATGATAGGCAGTACTCATGTCTAGACGAGTTCCTAATGCTTGCTGTAATGTCTGCCAGAATCTTGAAATAAATCTGCCATCCCTATCAGAGATAATAGAGATTGGTATTCCATGTCTGGAGATGACTTCCTTCAAATACAGTCGTGCTAACTTCTCCATCTTGTCATCTTCTCTTATTGGCAGGAAGTGTGCTGATTTGGTGAGACGATCAACTATTACCCAAATAGTATCAAAACCAGTTGCAGTCCTTGGCAATTTAGTGATGAAATCCATGGTAATGTTTTCCCATTTCCATTCGGGGATTTCGGGTTGTTGAAGTAGACCTGATGGTTTCTGATGCTCAGCTTTGACCTTAGAACACGTCAAACATTCTCCTACGTATTTAGCAACATCAGCTTTCATACCCGGCCACCAAAAATGTTTCTTGAGATCCTTGTACATCTTCCCCATTCCAGGATGTATTGAGTATCTGGTTTTATGAGCTTCTCTAAGTACCATTTCTCTCATATCTCCAAATTTTGGTACCCAAATCCTTTCAGCCCTATACCGGGTTCCGTCTTCCCGAATATTAAGATGCTTCTCCGATCCTTTGGGTATTTCATCCTTTAAATTTCCCTTTTTTAAAACTCCATGTTGCGCCTCCTTTATTTGAGTAGTAAGGTTATTATGAATCATTATATTCATAGATTTTACTCGAATGGGTTCTCTGTCCTTCCTGCTCAAGGCATCGGTTACCACATTTGCCTTCCCCGGGTGGTAACGAATCTCAAAGTCGTAATCATTCAATAATTCAATCCACCTACGCTGCCTCATATTCAGTTGTTTCTGATTAAATATGTGTTGAAGACTTTTGTAGTCGGTATATATAATACTTTTGACCCCATATAAGTAGTGCCTCCAAGTCTTTAATGCAAAAACAACCGCGCCTAATTCCAAATCATGCGTCGTATAATTTTGCTCGTGAATCTTCAATTGTCTAGACGCATAAGCAATCACCTTCGTTCGTTGCATTAATACATAACCGAGACCTTGCTTTGATGCGTCACAATAAATCACAAAATCATCATTCCCTTCAGGCAATGACAATATAGGTGCCGTAGTTAGCTTTTTCTTCAATAACTGAAACGCTTTCTCTTGTTCATCCTTCCATTCAAATTTCTTCCCTTTATGCGTTAATGCAGTCAAGGGTTTTGCTATTCTGGAAAAGTCTTGGATGAACCTTCTGTAGTAACCAGCTAGTCCTAAAAACTGGCGTATGTGTTTCGGAGTTTTCGGGGTTTCCCACTTTTCAACAGTTTCTATCTTTGCCGGATCCACCTTAATACCTTCTTTGTTCACTATGTGACCGAGGAATTGAACTTCTTCCAACCAAAATGCACACTTTGAAAACTTAGCGTACAATTCTTCCTTCCTCAATACTTCTAACACCTTTCTCAAATGTTCACCGTGTTCTTGGTCATTCTTTGAGTAAATAAGTATGTCATCAATGAAAACAATGACAAACTTGTCAAGGTATGGTCCACACACTCGGTTCATAAGGTCCATGAATACAGCTGGTGCATTAGTTAAACCAAACGGCATGACCATAAACTCGTAATGACCGTAACGTGTTCTGAAAGCAGTCTTTGGAATATCATCTTCTTTCACCCGCATTTGATGATACCCGGAACGTAAGTCAATCTTTGAATAAACAGACGAGCCTTGTAGTTGATCAAATAAGTCATCGATTCGCGGTAGTGGGTAGCGGTTCTTGATGGTAAGTTTGTTCAACTCTCGGTAGTCGATACACAACCTGAATGTACCATCTTTCTTCTTGACAAACAAAACAGGAGCTCCCCACGCTGATGTGCTTGGTCGAATGAAACCACGCTCTAAAAGTTCTTGTAATTGGCTTTGCAGTTCTTTCATCTCACTGGGTGCGAGTCTGTAAGGAGCACGAGCTATTGGTGCAGCTCCTGGTACAAGATCTATTTGAAATTCAACGGATCGATGTGGGGGTAATCCCGGTAATTCTTTCGGAAATACATCGGGAAATTCTTTTGCAATGGGAACATCATTGATGCTCTTTTCTTCAGTTTGTCCTTTCTCGACGTGTGCTAGAACATCATAGCAACCTTTTCTTATTAGTTTTTGTGCCTTCAAATTACTAATAAGATGTAGCTTCGTGTTGCCCTTTTCTCCGTACACCATTAAGGGTTTTCCTTTTTCTCGTATAATGCGAATTGCATTTTTGTAACAAACGATCTCTGCTTTCACTTCTTTCAACCAGTCCATACCGATTATCACATCAAAACTCCCTAACTCTACTGGTATCAAATCAATCTTAAATGTTCCGCTAACCAGTTTAATTTCTCGATTCCGACATATATTATCTGCTGAAATTAATTTACCATTTGCTAATTCGAGTAAAAATTTACTATCCAAAGGTGTCAATGGACAACTTAATTTAGCACAAAAATCTCTACTCATATAGCTTCTATCCGCACCCGAATCAAATAAAACGTAAGCAGATTTATTGTCAATAAGAAACGTACCCGTAACAAGCTCCGGGTCTTCTTGTGCCTCTGCCGCATTAATATTGAAAACTCTTCCGCGGCCTTGTCCATTCGTGTTCTCCTGGTTCGGGCAATTTCTAATAATGTGGCCCGGTTTTCCACATTTATAACAAACTACATTGGCATAACTTGCTCCGACACTACTTGCTCCGCCATTACTCGTTCCGACACCATTTGTTCCTTTCGTTCTGTTAACCCCTGGTCCATAGACCTCACACTTCGCCGCGCTATGACCATTTCTTTTACACTTGTTGCAAAATTTGGTGCAGAACCCCGAGTGATACTTTTCACACCTTTGGCATAGCTGCTTCTGATTGTTGTTGTTGTTGCGGTTGTTATTGTTGTTGGGATGATTGTTGTAGTTGCTGTTGTTGTTGTTGTTGTTGTTGTTGTTGTTGGGCCGTTTGTTGTAGTTGCGATTGATGTTGCGATTGTTGGGATAATTGTTGCGATTATTGTTGTAATTGCTGTTGTTGTTGTATTGGTGATTCTTATCACCGTTTTCCTCCCACTTTCTTTTGACTTGCTTCACATTGGCCTCTTCAGCAGTCTGTTCTTTAATTCTTTCTTCAATCTGGTTCACTAGTTTGTGAGCCATTCTACATGCTTGTTGTATGGAGGTGGGCTCGTGTGAACTTATATCTTCTTGGATTCTTTCCGGTAATCCTTTCACAAACGCGTCGATCTTCTCTTCCTCATCTTCGAATGCTCCCGGACATAATAGGCACAATTCTGTGAATCGTCTTTCGTACGTGGTAATATCAAATCCTTGGGTTCGTAACCCTCTAAGTTCTATCTTGAGCTTATTGACCTCGGTTCTGGGACGGTACTTCTCGTTCATCAAGTGCTTGAATGCTGACCACGGTAGTGCGTACGCATCGTCTTATCCCACTTGCTCTAGATAGGTATTCCACCATGTTAACGCATAACCTGTGAAGGTATGCGTAGCGTACTTCACTTTGTCCTCTTCAGTACACTTACTTATGGCAAACACCGATTCGACCTTCTCGGTCCACCGTTTCAATCCGATTGGCCCTTCGGTTCCATCAAATTCCAAAGGTTTGCAGGCAGTGAATTCTTTGTAGGTGCATCCTACACGATTTCCTGTACTGCTAGATCCAAGGTTATTGTTGGTATGTAGCGCAGCCTGTACTGCGGCTATGTTTGAAGCTAGAAAAGTACGGAATTCCTCTTCATTCATATTCACGGTGTGTCGAGTAGTCGGTGCCATTTCCTTCAAAATAGTTAAATGGAACAAGTTAATCATACAGAATATTAAGAGTAGTTAATAGTATTTCGTAGCATAATATGAACTCATTTATAAAAGCTTTTTCTTCATATTAGCGTTTTATAAGTTTAAATTCGGGTAGTACCTACCCGTTAAGTTCATACTTAGTAGCTAATATACAATTCAACTACTACAATTCTATATGAAAAACTGATTATAATAATATTTCGCGTTCAAACTTTTACACAATATTTTACAAACTTACAATACCGCTTATTTTACATATAGCATGAAATATAGCACACAATAAATTTGATACAAGATGGTTGTGAAGATAATTCTAGCTAGTACACAAGTCATTCAGCAAAGGCAATAAAGACACGTAATTCATACGTCCAGAAACAAGTCATGCATTCTGGTTTTACTAGGATTACTTCCCATCCTTGGTCTTGTGGAACATAACCGTTATGGCCATTGATAAGACAGCGTGTTGTAACGTCGTCAAAGGGACGAGGGTTACGTAATGTCCAACAGTCCCGTAACAATCTAAAAACCTCATTTCTTACCCCAATTACCGACTCCGTCACTTGTGGAAACGTTTTGTTTAATAGTTGTAGCCCGATGTTCTTGTTCTCACTTTGGTGAGAAGCGAACATTACTAATCCGTAAGCATAACATGCTTCTTTATGTTGCATGTTAGCCGCTTTTTCTAAATCACGAAGTCCAATATTCGGATATATTGAGTCAAAATAATTTCTTAACCCATTGTGTAAAATAGCATTTGGGTTCCCCGCAATATATGCGTCAAAGTAAACACAGCGTAACTTATGGATTTCCCAATGTGATATCCCCCATCTTTCAAACGAAAGCCTTTTATAAATCAAGGCATTCTTGGAACGTTCTTCGAATGTCTTACAAACTGATCTCGCCTTAAATAGTTGTGCCGAAGAATTCTGACCGACTCTAGACAAGATTTCATCAATCATGTCTCCGGGTAGGTCTCTTAAAATATTGGGTTGTCTATCCATTTTGTGTTTTATACTGTAAAATAGACAAGAGTTAGATTCATAAAAAAAAAATACTTATTAATACAAGCAATTTTTACATATATCATAAAGCATAAGCACACTATATTACATATATTACACCACACGAATACAACTATCTTATTCCGACTCGCGTGTTTCTTCTTCTTCAGTTTTGGTTCGTTTTGCTAAATTTCTAGGGATATATGATGTTCCCCTAATACGATCCATCGTTATCCACATTGGTTTAGAAAAACCTGGTGGTTTAGAGGTTCCCGGGTCATTGTTACAACTTAAGGACTTCGGGGGTTGACGATACATATAAAGTTCATCGGGGTTGGAATTAGATTTCTCTATTTTTATGCCCTTTCCCTTATTATTTTCTTTTTCCTTTTTAAATTCAGTTGGGGTAATTTCTATAACATCATCGGAATTCTCGTCGGAATCCGATTCATCGGAGAATTGGTAATCCTCCCAATATTTTGCTTCCTTGGCGGAAACACCATTGACCATAATTAACCTTGGTCGGTTGGTTGAGGATTTCCTTTTACTTAATCTTTTTATTATTTTCCCCTCCGGTTCTATTTCTTCATCCGGTTCCGATTCTTCTTCCGGTTCCGATTCTTCTTCCGGTTCTGACTCTTCTTCCGGTTCCTCTTCGGGAACTTGTGAATCAGTCCACGAATCATTCCAATTTACATTTGACTCTTCATTATTATTAGGTGAGTCAATGGGACTTGTTCTAGAGGTAGACATCTATCACATAATATCAAACGCGTTAAGAGATTAATATATCACATAATATTCACATGTTAAAAATACATAGTTTCCAACAAAATTTGTTAAGCAATCATTTTTCAAGTAAACACGGTCGAAGTCCAGACTCACTAATGCATCCTAACAAACTCGATAAGACACACTAATGCAAAATTCTGGTTCTCTAAGACCAACGCTCGGATACCAACTGAAATGTCCCGTTCTTATTGATTAAAAATGTTCCATATGAATTGATTTCGTTGCGAGGTTTTGACCTCTATATGAGACGTTTTTCAAAGACTGCATTCATTTTAAAACAAACCATAAACTTTATTTCATCAATAAAGGTTTAAAAAGCTTTACGTAGATTATCAAATAATGATAATCTAAAATATCCTGTTTACACACGACCATTACATAATGGTTTACAATACAAATATGTTACAACAAAATAAATTTCTTGAATGCAGTTTTTACACAATATCATACAAGCATGGACTCCAAATCTCGTCCTTATTTAAGTATGCGACAGCAGAAGCTCTTAATAATCACCTGAGAATAAACATGCTTAAAACGTCAACAAAAATGTTGGTGAGTTATAGGTTTAACCTATATATATCAAATCATAATAATAGACCACAAGATTTCATATTTCAATACACATCCCATACATAGAGATAAAAATCATTCATATGGTGAACACCTGGTAACCGACATTAACAAGATGCATATATAAGAATATCCCCATCATTCCGGGACACCCTTCGGATATGATATAAATTTCGAAGTACTAAAGCATCCGGTACTTTGGATGGGGTTTGTTAAGCCCAATAGATCTATCTTTAGGATTCGCGTCAATTAGGGTGTCTGTTCCCTAATTCTTAGATTACCAGACTTAATAAAAAGGGGCATATTCGATTTTGATAATTCAACCATAGAATGTAGTTTCACGTACTTGTGTCTATTTTGTAAATCATTTATAAAACCTGCATGTATTCTCATCCCAAAAATATTAGATTTTAAAAGTGGGACTATAACTCACTTTCACAGATTTTTACTTCGTCGGGAAGTAAGACTTGGCCACTGGTTGATTCACAAACCTATAACAATATATACATATATATCAAAGTATGTTCAAAATATATTTACAACACTTTTAATATATTTTGGTGTTTTAAGTTTATTAAGTCAGCCGTCCTCGTTAGTAACCTACAACTAGTTGTCCACAGTTAGATGTACAGAAATAAATCGATAAATATTATCTTGAATCAATCCACGACCCAGTGTATACATATCTCAGTATTGATCACAACTCAAACTATATATATTTTGGAATCAACCTCAACCCTGTATAGCTAACTCCAACATTCACATATAGAGTGTCTATGGTTGTCCGAAATATATATAGATGTGTCGACATGATAGGTCGAAACATTGTATACGTGTCTATGGTATCTCAAGATTACATAATATACAATACAAGTTGATTAAGTTATGGTTGGAATAGATTTGTTACCAATTTTCACGTAGCTAAAATGAGAAAAATTATCCAATCTTGTTTTACCCATAACTTCTTCATTTTAAATCCATTTTGAGTGAATCAAATTGCTATGGTTTCATATTGAACTCTATTTTATGAATCTAAACAGAAAAAGTATAGGTTTATAGTCGGAAAAATAAGTTACAAGTCGTTTTTGTAAAGGTAGTCATTTCAGTCGAAAGAACGACGTCTAGATGACCATTTTAGAAAACATACTTCCACTTTGAGTTTAACCATAATTTTTGGATATAGTTTCATGTTCATAATAAAAATAATTTTCTCAAAATAACAACTTTTAAATCAAAGTTTATCATAGTTTTTAATTAACTAACCCAAAACAGCCCGCGGTGTTACTACGACGGCGTAAATCCGGTTTTACGGTGTTTTTCGTGTTTCCAGGTTTTAAATCATTAAGTTAGCATATCATATAGATATAGAACATGTGTTTAGTTGATTTTAAAAGTCAAGTTAGAAGGATTAACTTTTGTTTGCGAACAAGTTTAGAATTAACTAAACTATGTTCTAGTGATTACAAGTTTAAACCTTCGAATAAGATAGCTTTATATGTATGAATCGAATGATGTTATGAACATCATTACTACCTTAAGTTCCTTGGATAAACCTACTGGAAAAGAGAAAAATGGATCTAGCTTCAACGGATCCTTGGATGGCTCGAAGTTCTTGAAGCAGAATCATGACACGAAAACAAGTTCAAGTAAGATCATCACTTGAAATAAGATTGTTATAGTTATAGAAATTGAACCAAAGTTTGAATATGATTATTACCTTGTATTAGAATGATAACCTACTGTAAGAAACAAAGATTTCTTGAGGTTGGATGATCACCTTACAAGATTGGAAGTGAGCTAGCAAACTTGAAAGTATTCTTGATTTTATGTAACTAGAACTTGTAGAATTTATGAAGAACACTTAGAACTTGAAGATAGAACTTGAGAGAGATCAATTAGATGAAGAAAATTGAAGAATGAAAGTGTTTGTAGGTGTTTTTGGTCGTTGGTGTATGGATTAGATATAAAGGATATGTAATTTTGTTTTCATGTAAATAAGTCATGAATGATTACTCATATTTTTGTAATTTTATGAGATATTTCATGCTAGTTGCCAAATGATGGTTCCCACATGTGTTAGGTGACTCACATGGGCTGCTAAGAGCTGATCATTGGAGTGTATATACCAATAGTACATACATCTAAAAGCTGTGTATTGTACGAGTACGAATACGGGTGCATACGAGTAGAATTGTTGATGAAACTGAACGAGGATGTAATTGTAAGCATTTTTGTTAAGTAGAAGTATTTTGATAAGTGTATTGAAGTCTTTCAAAAGTGTACAAATACATATTAAAACACTACATGTATATACATTTTAACTGAGTCGTTAAGTCATCGTTAGTCGTTATATGTAAGTGTTGTTTTGAAACCTTTAGGTTAACGATCTTGTTAAATGTTGTTAACCCAATGTTTATAATATCAAATGAGATTTTAAATTATTATATTATCATGATATTATCATGTATTAATATCTCTTAATATGATATATATACATTAAATGTCTTTACAACGATAATCGTTACATATATGTCTCGTTTAAAAATCATTAAGTTAGTAGTCTTGTTTTTACATATGTAGTTCATTGTTAATATACTTAATGATATGTTTACTTATCATAGTATCATGTTAACTATATATATATCCATATATATGTCATCATATAGTTTTTACAAGTTTTAACGTTCGTGAATCACCGGTCAACTTGGGTGGTCAATTGTCTATATGAAACATATTTCAATTAATCAAGTCTTAACAAGTTTGATTGCTTAACATGTTGGAAACATTTAATCATGTAAATATCAATCTCAATTAATATATATAAACATGGAAAAGTTCGGGTCACTACATGATGCACCCGAATCCATGATCCAAGCTTCAACCGAATTTTCAACACAACACACCAAAGCGTCATCCGTATCCTTGAAAGTGAAGTTCACCCTAGCTTTATACACCTTTGGATTCTTACATTGAGTGCTAAAGTGACCCTTTTGATTGCAATTCCAACAAACCGCAGATTCTCGGTCCTTAGAGTTATACCTCTTTTTGAATTTCTTACCCTTCTTCGTACCCTTATCGTTCTTCCTGCCCCTGTCGGTATTTAAGAGCGACCCTGATGATTCCCCAGAATTCCTCCTACGAGTCTCTTCCCCTAGAATCAAATCCTTGATCCCCTCAAGCTTGAGCTTAGTGGTTCCTGTGAAACTACTAACTGCAGTAACTGTACTCGACCAACTTTCAGGCAAAAACGAAAGCAAAATCAGTGCATGAAGTTCATCATCAAACACAATCTCCGCCGAGGCCAATCTTGTAATGAGATTGTTGAAATCATTGATATGATCTGCAGCACGCGCACCTTCTTTCATCTTTTGGTTGAACAATTGACGCATGAGAAAAATGTTATTAGCGGCGTTAGGTTTTTCATACATGTTTGTAAGTGCCTTTAAGCACCCAAAAGTAGTCTTCTCGTTAATAACGTTATATGCAACATTTTTTGCAAGAGACATCCTAACCGCCCCTAAAGCTTGGCGATCTAGGAGATCCCAATCTTCTTGTTTAACACTATCAGGCTTCTTCTCTTCAAGTGGTAAGTGTATTTTTTTCTGGTACAAATAGTCTTCTATTTGCATCTTCCAGAAATCAAAATCTTTCCCATCGAACCGATCAATCCTGAACTTTCCTTCGTCCGCCATCGTGCCCAATACGAACCTGGCTCTGATACCAGTTGTTAGGAATTTATGGACCCAACAACGATCACCAATCAAATAGATTGTGATCCCACAAACGACAAACGGACAGAATAAATGCAAGAAAAGTAAAAGACACAAGAATTTACGTGGTTATATGCAATAGGTATGATTGCTTTAGTCCACAGGCAACTAGAGAGATTTTTTTATTGATTTTTCGTACATGGGTTTACTGATTTTTCGTGCATGGGTTTATTGAATACAATGGGTATATTTATAGTGCTAATCAAAATTAGGAAACAAATCAAATAACTTGCTGGCCACGAACATTGTCGCGTTTCGCGACAACCCATCGCGTTCCGCGACAAACTGCATCCACTTGCGACTAAGTTGATCAAAACGCGATAGCCATCGAGTCTGACCACTGCCTCATTTGTCGCGTTCCAGCTTCATGTGTCGCGTTCCATACTGTCGCGTATCGCAACAAACCACACCCGAACGCGACCAGGTACCTGTTTCATTGTTTTGATCTTCTTTGCACATCCAACATCAAGATATGTTGTGCTGCTATAACTTTTCCAAATCCTCCAAAACCAAGCGTTCTGCCTGGTTTCATCCATGTTTCTGTACAGAACAACGAAACTGCAAACTTACAAACGCTCAAGTTTTGGGTAGTATAAAATGTTTAAAGGTGAGCAACTGATGAAGTTTATCAAGAGACAAAAACACAAACAATGGTACAAATATAGAAAGGGATTAATATTTTTTTTATTACTCGTATATTTTACTTGGGAATTATATCTATATATTTAAAATGCATAGCCAAAGTGAATAGTAAATCTCACAAGTTTCACACACTACCCCCAATCTTTTACTTACTTACATTTTAGCTCCAGAATATATAATCTTTAACTTTATGGTTTTTACACACTTACCACAAACTTTTAACATTTTATACTTTAACCATTAAACTTCTCATTCATTATAAATCGACCACATACTTTATATACTACCTAATAGACAAAAACGATTAATAGTCACTAGGGGCGCTTTCGTCCTTTCACTTTTCCCCCCTTTTCCACCTTTTTTTTTTAAAAAAAAAATAGGCCCCATAGTTTGTTCAAATATTAAAATCGACCCCCCAAACAGGGGGTATAGTGTCAAATACTCATTTTCATAAATAAAAAATTTAAATAAACTCCACTCAATTATTCAACGGGTCATATCTTCTCGCTCGCAACGAGTTAAATTTTTTTGACACCATCGTTAAACTCGAAATAATTTTAGGAGCACATTGTCACTAACTATACGCAATACAGACGCTTTTTAAAAAACGCTAAATATTTGAGGTACTTTTCATACACGTCGATTTTGCGTTAAATTTTTAAAAGTCGACAATTCCATAGTGAAACGCGGAGATGTGCATATATTGTTAATTTAAAATAACATTTAAATCTTTCACGGATTATACCTTTTAGTTCGACTCGAGTTGCGCTTCAACGATATCATCGTTAGCCACGAAATAATTTTACAAACTAAACGCAATATAATACATTGAAAACCGAACCCCGACGTGAAGCGAGGGTTCGAACACTAGTTGTAGGCCAATGAAAAAAGCTCTTGAGATACCATGGTAATAACCGTTGAAATGAAATGAAGCATAGCCCAATACTTCCCCAATGAACTTTGAGTCATGGGATAGAGAGAGGTCATTGGTTTGATCCATACGGATGACATGATTTTCTTTAAACCAATTGAACACCAATAATAGTGGTATATATTGACCCTATAGGGAGCTTTTACCGGATTCGTTCACGGAACTCTACCCGGAACCACTGCCCGAATGGATGTGTTCCCGGGTACCGTCGATCGGGTTCAGGTTTCCACCCGAACGTGTGTGTTACGTGAAAATAATGAAGGCCGTTGAAATAAATGATTTACTGATACCAAAATATTGCCGTTCAAAAAGAAACGTTGAAATGAAGTGGCTCCACGCAAGAAAAGCACACGCAAGAAAGAATAAATACAATCACTACCTTTTTTTTAATTTCTTTATATTTTACTATATGCTTATCAATTTCGGAAACAAAAGAACATAAAAACTGTGTCCAAAGATGTAGTTTTTACTTGTTTTACCAATACGCATAAAATATATTAGAGTGACAAACCAATTTTAAATGTGTAGTTCTTTGGGACAAGAATATGCTGGTCATCATGGAAATGGATGCTTGCACACTCATCTCAATACGTGTAAAAGTGTGACATAAATTATAGTGTTATTTTTGGGAATATGATTAAAATGACAACGCAAACCTACAGAAGGGTGGATACATTATAGACAAAACTAGTTAAGTTAAGTGGGCCGCGTTTTGCGGCGGCTTGTAAAAAAATTTTGTTTATGATTTCATATAATTACAATTACAATGTAATTTCGAAAAATGACTATGAAATTTGTGGTGCAACTTCGGGGTGATTATGGTCTGTTAACAAACATTTAATCGAACGTTTTAAAAATGTGGTTAACGATCATTTGTGAGGTGATTTTAGTCGGTTAATGATCAAGTGGGTTAACTGAATGTTAAAAAATATGAATGAGCCAAAGTCCTTTGCATGCTTATGTACAGTGTTGTTAAAAAGTCGATTACTCTTCCGATTTTTCAAAATCCATTTAATTAACCAGCCAACGTCAATTGATAGGTCAAAATCGAATTTGGTAATCAAAGTCAGTCTAAGTGAAATTTGGTCAGCATTTTAACTTGTCTTTAAAGTAGAAATTTATATTTTTTGAATAAAATGATCAAATTAAGACAATTATGTTAAAACTCATGTTTATGTTTATGATTTTCTTCTATATTTAACACACAAATTTTAAAATTTAATATTTAAATGCATAAAGTACAGTTCAGTTCTTAAAAAATGAATAATATCATAATATTTAATATTAAGCATAAAAAAAAGAAATAAAAGAGTAATAGTGTGGTAAGTCATATAATCTCTCCATTCAATATCCCAAAACATCATACCACATCTGTTTTTCTGGATACATCTCCTTTTTCATCTTTCCTTCTTTTCTCTCCATATTTCCATCACCAAAATCTTCAAACCAATAATTTTTAAAAAATAAGGGAAGTTATTAAATACCGCGCATTGTTGTGGGCACGAATCTGGTTCTAGTACTTCCAAAAGAAAAAACCTAAAGAAATGCAAGTAATTTTAGAAATTACTTTAAGAAAAGCTATTTGAAATGATCATGAAGAAATAGCATGATTCTTGAGCAGCCTGCTTGATCTCCTAATTGGTGTCAGCATCACTTCATTATATTAAAATAATTTAATTTTCTATAATCTAGTCAATTAAACCAACAATAATTTTTATCTATATCTCATTAGGAATTAAGATATAGTAGGTAATTAGCTTTCTTTCTATATCTCATATATATAAATATAAATATATAATAATATATAAAATAATATAATATATATGTTTAGTTTACTCACGTACATTAATTTTTTTTATTTGATTATAAATTGGTAAAGTAAATCCAATATTGTCATCTATTTGATACATTTACTATCAGCCCATTTCGTTCCAATTTATGTCCAAAAATACCCATTTATATCAAGCCCAGTTAACAAAGACTTGAAAATATACTCAGATAAGTTGTATTTTAATCCTCTCAAATTTCTTCCCCCCCCCCCCCCCCCCCCCCCTCTCTCTCTCTCTCTCTCTCTCTCTCTCTCTCTCTCTCTCATATCTCAAGAACTACCCAAAAAAAAAAAATTCCACCATCACTATAATCCACAAACTGCTCGTAGGAACCTTGTTCAACAACCTTTTACCGAAAACCAACTATCCACGCACCGGAATAATATCTGGTAAAGCTTATGTTTTATTAACGACTTTCAGATCCGGCCTTATATTTTTTGAATCACGAAATCCGGCCATATATTTTTTTGAACCACGAAAGTGCCATCTTTTGATTTTTGTTTGTTTTTTGACGGATTTTTTAGATCTATTTTTGCTTTTTTTGATCTATATATATATATATATATATATATATATATATATATATATATATATATATATATATATATATATATATATATATATATATATATATATTTTTTTTTTCAGATGTGGGTGTTAGGATTATATTGACAGGTATTCTTTGGTCGACTGCCAATTTTTATTACATATGTTTTTGAGACACCTTTTTTTAGATTTTTTTTTTCCAGATCTTGGTGATGGTGGTGGTTGCCATATGATGGTCACTGTTGACGACGTTGGTGGTGACGGTGGTGGTAGTCGATGGGTGGTGGTGGTGGATGGAGAATAAAGGTGGGGGTTGAAGTGTATTGACCTTCCTTATAGATCCGTATTTTTTTCCCATATCTTAAATTTTATTTTTTTAGATCTGAATTTTTTTTTTCCAGATTTTGTTTTGGGTTTTATATATTGTTTTTGTCTTTTAATTCCTTTTACAGATTTGGGTATTTTGCCTGAAGTCTCCGTATTCGATGGCAGGATATATGAAGTTAAAAAAGAGTATGATAGCGAATAGCGATGCCATTTGGAACTGCCTATTACATGAAGACAAATTCACCTTGAAATGCATGTATGAAGAACGTTAAAATTTGAAGATATAGAAAGTATCAAGAGCGCACCGAGTGACGATTACGTCAATGTGTTATCGTACAAAATTAAAAATCGGTCCGGGAAGAATTCTTTGAATGGACGGTTGACAGTAAATTGAAAAGGGCGGGTCCTCGAGGTTGAATGGTAGGGTTCGTTTTGATAGTTATTTTGGTGTGATTGCTGTTTTCGTGCTGTAATCGGTTTTTGTTTAGTTAGCTTGTCATTATGGTTTTTCGGGTTGTTAAGGAGACTCGTTATTAGATAGTTGTTTTCTCCCCTCCCAGTTTCTCTGTCTTTTTTTGTATTTCTTGTTGAGGGCGTTTTTCTTTTGAAAACGGTCTCGTTTCTATAAAGGTTTTCGTTTTTTCGCCGAAAAAAAAAAAAAAAATATCAAGAGCATAGATATTTCAACCTTCAAATGGTTGTCATATGTTACTACAAAAAAAAGTTACTCCGTATATTTTTTGTTTTTTACCTTTTCATTATTTTGACAATTTAATGCGTAAATAATTTCACATGTTTTTAAAAACTAAAGTGTCACAAAATTATTTACACTTAAAATTGTCAGCAGGAAACTCAACTCAATGACACTAAATTTTAAGCGTGAAAAGTTACTAACAATTAAAATTTTTGATATTGTTGTAAATTTATTAGTCAAATATGGATGGTAATTAGTCAAATATGGATAGTAAAATTTGTACTATATATATGTGCATAATGTAAGTTACAAAAACACACATATACATTAAATACATCACACCTCTCTTCAACCTCTTTCTCTCCTATATCTTCTACAACACATCTCTCTTTTATTGGTTCTTTCAATTTGAATATATTGAACCAGGCCACTAAAGGTAGTTATAAGCCTACTGAAATATAACACGTTATCAGCACGAAGTGCTCCGTATAATCAAGGTTTATCTAAGCAAGCACACGTCACTAATCAAGGTAAGAAATTATCTAACTTTTATTAACTTCACTAACATTTATATTTATGTTATTTAAGTTATATATGGTCGGTTATACCGCCTGAATTATATTTCTGTAATCTAACTTTCATTAACTTCACTAACATTTATATTTATGTTATTTAAGTTATATATGGTCGGTTATACCGCCTGAATTATATTTTCTGTAATCTAACTCTTATTAACTTCACTAACATTTATATTTATGTTAATAAGACCTCATGATTGTACGCAACACGTCATTTGACAACACAGTACTTTATGTACGCAACACGTCATTTGACAACACGGTACCATGGGTCGAGATTAATTCCGATCAATACGAATACGATGGGGTCTTTATATGTTATCTAACATTTATGATTACTTATGCAATTAATCATTATTTATTTCATGCATACTAATGTTTATTCTTAAAAGTAAATCTTAAAAGTTAAAATAAGAAAAAATAGTTTGTATTTTTATTAAAAGTAAATCTTAAAAGTTAAAATAAGAAAAAGTAGTTTGTATTTTTATTAAAAGTAAATCTTAAAAGTTAAAATAAGAAAAGTAGTTTGTATTTTTATTAAAAGTAAATCTTAAAAGTTAAAATAAGAAAAAGTAGTTTGTATTTTTATTAAAAGTAAATCTTAAAAGTTAAAATAAGAAAAAAAAAATCTTGTCCTTTATATTACTCATACGCGTTTTGATATAGTGACTTTATTCGTTAACGTCAACTAACGACGTTACAACGGTCATATATACATAACGGTTGTTAACGTTAACTGACGACGTTACAACAACTATATTTTTCAAATATAAAATAAACATCTCCGTTTTCACATTTTCACAAATCAATCTTCATTTTTCAAATTACTACTCTCAAAAAGTTTTTGTAAAAATGATTCACACAAGGATGATTTTTTCTATTGTATTGGTCATATTAACTATCATCATTGTTGCTAATATACCACCGGGTGAACCTATATTCTATCCTGCCCTTGTGGTTTTATTATTTGTAATCATACCATTATTCTGTTGTTTGCTACTTATGAATTTAAAATGATTCTAATTTCATTTTATGATTTGTCTATGAATAGAAGTTGATTATGATTATGATTTATGTTATTCATCTTTTTGATAATAGAAAATGTCGAATTTAAAAAGGCTTAAATTTGCTCATTTAGAACAAGTGGGAACAACTACTTAACATGGGTTATGAATGTAGAAAAACATCTCGAATCAAACGGTATTTTAGAAACCGTGAATGAAAATAACAATTATTCCGAACAAGAGAAAGCAATAGTAAGTATTTTTCTTAGCAAACATATTGACGAGTCCTTAGAATCTACATATTATATGATCGAAAATCCAAGTGTATTATGGAAAATACTCAAAGATAGATACGATATTAATTATCAAAAAAATAATAATAATAATAACGGTGATCCATGAAAGAATAAAATTAAAGATATTAGTAGACGCTCTTATAAGAATTTCGAAGATTCTTATTAATGAACTGGTAACGTGGATCATCAGTCTAGTATTTCTTGAATACATGAACATCTTGTTTAGCTCTACAAATAAGTCCCAAAAGAAAAGAAAACGAGAGTGAATCTGTTGACAAATCTTGATTAAATTAACCCTGAGCTACCTTGAGACTTGAATGGTTTGAATTTTCTAAGATGCCTAGTTTTTTTTATGTATCACTCATAAATAAATGGTTTTAGACCATAACGCATATGTTTTATTAAGTGTTATCTTTTATGTACTTCAGATTATAACTTGTTTGCAGGTAATATAATTTGATTATCTTGCTGAAATATAACTCATTATTTGCTTATCTTATTTGAAGTTTTAGTATGAATCCTGCAGAAATACAACATCAATTAAATGGTAAAGACCTATGTATTGTAGATAGTAGTAACATACACACTATGATCAAATCTAAGAAATATTTCATTGATTTAAATCAAATGAAGGAATTATAAATACTATATCAGCTCTTGCAAACTTGATAAACTTGATATAAGAAACGAAAAAGGCAAAATTTCATATTACCAAATGGTACGAATTTTTTGGTAAACAATGTCTTGTTTTCTCCCAAATCAAAGAGAAATTTGTTAAGTTTCTCTGATATATATCATAATGGATATGATTATCAGTCAATGATAATCGAAAATGAGAAATATCTATGTAGCACCAAAAAGCGCATAGGATTAAAAGCTCATATGATAAAAAGCGCATATGATGAAAAGCGCAGCGCATATGATTAAAAGCGCATATGATAAAAAGCGCATATGATGAAAAGCGCATCGCATATAATTAAAAGCGCATATAATGAAAAGTGCATATGAAGAAAAGCGCAGCACATATGATTAAAAGCGCATATGGTGAAAATGATATATGATGAAAAGCACATATGGTGATTAATGAAAATCACATATGGTGATTAATGAAAATCACATATAGTGATTAATGAAAAGCACATATAGTGATTAACGAAAAACACTATGGTGATTAATGAAAATCACATATGGCGATTAATGAAAAGCACATTGAGAAATAATCACCAATGTTTCTTGAAATCAAGGGTATATATATGGACCAATTCATCCATCATGTGGACCATTTTTCTAATAGACGCATCTAACGCATGGTCTCATGTTTGTGTGTTATCAAGCCATAATATGACATTTGCAAAGTTTCTTGCACAAATTAATAAATTAAGAACACATTATTCTGATTACACCATTAAAAGGATGAGACTTGATAATGCTGGTGAGTTAACATCTCAAGCTTTTAATGATTATTATATGTCTACAAGGATTGTTGTTGAACATCCAGTTGCTCATGTGCATACACAAAATTGGTTTAGCTGAATCAATAGATAAACGCTTACAGCTAATAACTAGACAATTAGAAATGAGTACAAAACTCTCAATATTTATATGGGGACATGTAAATTTACATGATGTGACATTAATTCGCATTAAATCAAGTGCAAGTTATAAATATTCTCCATTACCAACTTAATTTTGGTGGAGACCAAATATTTTCCATCTTAGAACATTTGGTTGTGCAGTGTATTTTTAATTGAACAACCACAACAAATGGTTCCTCAAAGAAGGATTGAAATATATGTTAGATATAAAACATCTTCAATCATAAGATATATTGAACCCATGACGGGTGATGTTTTTACAGCAAGTTTTGTCGATTGTCACTTTAATGAAACATTGTTCCCTATATTAGGGGGAGAAATGAAATATAAATAAAATGATGTTTCATGGTGTGAACATCAATTAAGGAATATTGATCATCGCACAAAAGAATGCGAAAAGAAAGTTCAAATATAATGCATATGCAAGAACTTGCAAATTAATTACTTTATGCATTTAAAGATACAAAAAATAAGTGACTAAATCATATATACCAGCAGTAAATGCTTCAGCTAGAATTGAAATTACAAAAGCTTGCAATAATGTCACTCATGAGTCTTTGCTACGGCAGAAACGTGGGAGACCAATTGGTTCCAAAGATAAAAATCCTCGAAAAAGAAAATCAGCTGATAATGAGGTAAAAGAAAGTGTTCAACAAGAACCACAAATCAATACTCCTTCTGCAGAGGATATTGATAAATGTAAATACATAAATTGCAATAAATTATGCAATATTATGAAACTGAAATGAAATGAAAAATCTTGATGAGATATTTTCATATAATGTTACAATGACATCATGAATAAAGATGATGATCTGGAACCAAAATCTGTCATTGAATATCAAAATAGACGTGATTAAACTCAACGGAAAGGAGCAATACGAGCTGAATTAGAATCGCTCAATAAAAGAAAAGTTTTTGGATCAATCGTTATCACTTTTAAAGATGTGAAACAATGGGATACAAATGAATTTTTATCGGAAAAGAAATGTGCAAATGAAGTTACAAGGCAAAACTAGACTTGTAACTCAAGATTTTTCACAAAGACCAGAAATGAATTAGGAGAAAAACTTATCCTCCTATAATGAATATAATTACTTATTAGATACTTAATCAACCTGGTAGTTATTTAAATGCATCTCATGGATGTTGTTACTACTTATCTGTATGGATCACTTAATAGTGATATATATATGAATATACCTGAAAGGTTAAAGTATCATAAGCATCTAATGCAAAACCAAAGGGAATATATTCCATTAAATCACAAAGATTTCTAAATGGGTTTATACAATCGGGACGTATGTAGTATAATCGATTAAATTACTACTTGATAAGAAAAGGGTATACATATAAACTTATTTGCACGTGTGTTTTATAAAAACAATGTTCGGATATGTGATCATAGCTGTTTATATCAATTATCTTAAATAAAGAAATCTATGAAGCCATTCAACTTCTAAAGAAAAATTTTAAAATAAAAAAAAAAATCAAGTATTACGTTGATTTACATATTGAGCATATAACTAATGACTTACTTATACATCAAACAACTTATATCGAAAAGAATTTAAAATATTTTAATATGGACAAGACAAAAACCATTAAGTACTCATATGGTTGTTAGATCTTAATATTGATACTAATCCATTTCATCCTCTAGAAGATCATGAAGATCTTCTTGGTTCAGAAGTTCCATATTTTAGTGCAATTGGGGCTCTTATGTATCTTACAAATTATACAAGATCTGACATTTCTTTTGCAGTTAATTTGTTGACAAGGTTCAGCTCAGCCCCTACCAAAAGACATTGGAATGGGATCAAACAAATAGTTTGATACCTTCGGGGAACTACTGATTTATAATTATTTTATTCTAACAACTCGAAACAAGATTTGTTTGGTTATACAGATGCAGATTATTTATCTGATCTACATAAAGCTAAATCTCAAACTGGATATGTATTCCTAAATGGAGGCACCGCAATATCATGACGTTCTCAAAACAAACACTTGTTGCAACATCATCAAATCATGCCGAAGTGATTGCGTTACATGAAGCTACTCGGGAATGATTTTAGTTAAGATCAATGATACAAATCATTATTGATTCTTGTGGACTAGAACGCTATAAAAGCCCAACAACTATCTATGAAGATAATACAGCTTACATAGTACAAATGAAAGAAGAGTATCAAAAATGACAGAACAAAACATAAATGCTGACGAGGCGCTAAAGCTATAAACGGTCTTAACGGTCATAAGTTTGATGGAAAAGAATGGTATATTGGTAAGGCTCAGAAAAAGACTGAAAGGGAATAGGAATTGAAACAACAGTTTGAGCAAACCATGAAGGAGACTGTAGACAAATCACATGGGTCAAACTTGTACATAAAAGATTTAGATGATACAGTTTCAGATGAAAACCTCAGATTCTTCTCATATACTCAAGATCTCGTAAAAGACAACCAAATTAAAATGAGATACGTTCAATCAACAACTCTGCTGATCTTTATACCAAAGCACTGTCAATCGCTGTTTTCAAAACATACGTTCACAATATTGGCATGAGGCAAGTTCAAAAGATGTGACGACTCAGCGTTGTCTACTTAAGGGGGAGTCAACTCTATGCTGCACTCTTTTTTCCTTAGCTAAAGTTTTATCCCACTGGGTTTTCTTTAGCAAGGTTTTTAACGAGGCAGTGTTAATTGCTCTTTAAAAAAATTACCATCCAATGGGGAGTGTTGTAAATTTAGTAGTTAAATATGGATGGTAATTAGTCAAATATGGATAGTAAAACTTGTACTATATATATATGTGCATAATGTAAGTTACAAAAACACACATATACATTAAATACATCACACCTCTCTTCAACCTCTTTCTCTCCTATATCTTCTACAACACATCTCTCTTTTATTGGTTCTTTCAATTTGAATATATTGAACCACGCCACTAAAAGTAGTTATAAGCCTACTGAAATATAACAGATATTACAATTTTTCAAGCTATCAATTTTTTACACCATATTTATCCACACTTATGATTTATATTCACACTTTTAATCATGAAAAACTCATTCAAGAAGTTACAAAAACTACAAGATTAGTTGTAGTGTGTATATATGTACTCCTTAAGTATCAACAGGATAGTTTTGATGTTAGTTGAAAGAAGTTTAAACAGTGACGTGGAATTAAGACAAACATATACGGTCAGAAATACTTGAATAACATTAACAGCAGGTTTTAGGTTGTCAACATACGCAATCTAATATTCAACACTGGCTAAACGTGTTTGCAGTGGATTAAAACTTAGCAACATAAGCAGCTGAAACTACATTGCAGTTCCAGATAGCAGTTATACATTAAAACAAATAAAGCAGTATTTAAAGTTCCACATAAACATTCTACTAGTCAAATTAACGAAACAAAAGTACCCCTAGCAACAGTTAATTACCCCAACCACCACCGCCGCCAGAACTTTTATTGTTGCCACCCCATCCTGTGTTATCTGCATCATTGTTACTGTCACCTGAACCAGAAGCACTGTCATTTTTCGACCCCCATCCCCCACCACCACCAGAAGACCAGCCGCCACTTCCTCCGGCTTCAGACTGCACACTACTTTTTGTGTTACTACCCCACCCACTATTGTCAGAATCCTTACTTGCATCACCAGCAGTAGTCTTTTGTCCCCAACCGCCACCACCTCCACTGCTTCCACCACCACCGCCGCCAGACCATCCACCACTTCCTCCCTGAGTACTTTCTTTACTACCTCCCCAACTGCCGCCGCCACCTCCACCACCACCAGACCATCCACCACTTCCACCTGCATCAGCATTAGCATCACTATTCTTCTGTCCCCAACTACTACCACCACTTGCACCACCACTCCAGCTTCCACCACCACCGCCGCCGCCACTCCAGCTTCCACCACCACTGCCTCCATAACCTGAACCCTGGTTATCATTGTCAGAGTCATTTCCTCGCCCTCGTCCTCTACCCCGTCCTCTTCCCCGCCCACGACCACCACCATCTTGATTATCAGATCCACCCCAACGACCTCCACTACCGCCGCCACCACTCCAACTTCCACCACCTCCGCCATAACCCGAATTTTGGTTATCATTATCACCATCATTTCCCCGTCCACGTCCTCGCCCTCTTCCCCGCCCACGGCCACGGCCACCACCATCCTGATTGTCGGAACCACCACCTCCACCGCTAGACCAGCCACCACCTCCACCACTAGACCAACCACCACTTCCTCCTCCTTCAGAACTCTTCTTGGATCCCCACCCGCCACTATCTGCATCCACATTCCCATCACCTGAACCAGAATCGTTAATCTTTTTCTGCCCCCAACTGCCAACGCCACCGCTTGACCATCCACCACTTCCTCCTCCTTCAGTATTCTTCTTGCTCCCCCACCCGCCACTATCTGCATCCACATTCGCATCACCAGAACCAGAAGCATCATCATTCTTTTTCCCCCAGCCACCACCACCGCCACTAGACCACCCACCATTTCCTTCTCCCTCGGTACTCTTCTTACTCCCCCACCCGCCACTATCTCCGCCACCACCTCCTGTTTCTGTACTCTTCTTGCTACCCCATCCACCATTATCTGCATCATCATTATTATTCTGTTCAGAATTACCACCACCACCCCAACTGCCACCACCACCGCCACCACTGCCGCCGCCAACCCAGCTACTACCACCATCACCGCCACCTCCACCTCCACCACCCCAGCTACTACCGCCATCACCGCCACCTCCGCCACCCCAGCTACTACCACCATCACCGCCATAACCCGAATCCTGATTATCATTATCATCATTTCCTCTTCCCCGTCCTCGCCCTCTTCCTCTTCCTCTCCCACGGCCTCTTCCCCGCCCACGACCGCCACCATCTTGATCACCAGACCCACCCCAACCACCACCACCAGCTGATCGAATTGGTTCACGGGGATCATCAATGTGTTTTTGAAAATATGCTACTAACCGATCAATTTCCTCAAACATCTGCTTCCGGAATCTAAACCCTTTAGGATACAATCCAATATACTCATGATGTGCATTCGAAGTCCTTATGTACGTCAGAATAAACGCACCTGGATGTTCATGAGATACACCAAACGAATAAACGATTCTCAACGGGTGCTCAGATTTTTCCTTCCTCAAAATCTCATCAACTTCAGCTTTTGTCCCTTGCTTAAACATTCTGTAACCCAGCATTTTCTTCAAATTAGCTACCAAGGGGTCCACATATTTAGCAATTACCTGTACATTAAAAAAAATATTTTTCTATAACTACAAATCACATAAACATATTTGAATTTAATTAATTTAAAATAATTAAATACTGACCTCATCAAGGTTAGAGAACACATCATCTCCTATTTTTAGTGTTTTCCCAAGACGAAGCAAGCTTGAAATATCCTTGTGGTCTTTTTCAGCTTCTAGAATATCCTTGTGAGCATACACCCCATTGTAAACTTTAAGTGTCAATGTTAAATACGACGGACCACGAGAGCTAGGACGGAACAGACTCTCGCCAGATTCTTTCTCAGACAGCAACTGTAAAAGTAAATTAGTGAGTATCAAAAAGTAACAATTTAATAAAGAGGTAGTGTGAATATAAATTGACTAAACTAACCTCTATTGCATCATCGATTGTAACATTTTTGAAGTGAGGATGAACAATCATTCTTGGTTTAAAAAGTTTCTTTGCTATCTCCTTCACTTTATTAGGCTTTTCATTTCCAGTCCCTGAAGTTTCATGAACTTCCTGATAATAAGGATCAGTGGGCTTATCTATCTCAGAAGACCATTTACTCCTCATGTGACTTTCCTTACAGCTAAGGAAAACTTGGTACCTATCTTTCACAATTGACTTAATTTTGCAAGTCAAACTTTGACCTTCCTTTAACTTATCAGTCAACACAACTTCGTCAGCATCATCACTATAATCTTCCTTGTATAGCATGCCACTCAAACCCGTTTCGAGACTACATACAGCCCTTTCAGGTAGGACCCGTCGAACCGTAACTCGCACGATTCGTCCTTCAGAAAGTGTACTATCAGTCTCACCAGAAATCATCGAAAACTCTTCGTCTTGACTCGGTTCCACGTATTCCCTTCGCCAATCTTGAAAACCATTCATCAATTCAAGTTTTACAAGACCGATTGTATCTTTCTTATTTTCCAATTTCTTAGACTTAGCATACGTATCTACTTCAAGACTGTTTAACAAACTCGGGTTTTGTTTTACATGATCAATCGCCATCTCGATGATGTCATCATCGTCATCCATAACATTCTCGTTTGCATCTGCAAGGTAAATATCTTTAGCTAACTCCTGTGCAAGACGATACGATTCCGGGTGGATTCTTGTATTGTCTAACGAATCGATTAACTGACTACTACTAGTTGCATTCCCACTTCGTTTAACACGTAAGAAACCAACCGCGTTTATAAACACTTTTCTACCAAGACCGTGGTTTAATAAGTCCTTTCTACTGTATATAGAACCGGATCTCATAAAGGATCTTTGTAAAGAAGTAGCTTTTGTGGGTCCCAGCCCGGCGATAAACTGTAGAGGAGCAAATAACCATTCATGACTTATGGCTGTATTTATATCGAGTCCGACTTGGTTGGTTACGTCTACCATAACTTGTTCAACTATTTTATACTTCTCATTAGAAGTAAGAAAGGTATCTAAAGGAGTAAGTTTCCAGGATAATATTTCCTTCCCGGGCCCACAAAGAGTAGCAGCCATTGCTAATGGATTTTGAAGATAGCGTCCAAGTGCAGCAGCACGCTTTACAATGCCTGAAAAAGTTAGCTTTTACATTAGAGATATAACAGTATTTATAAACTAGTAACATAACTATCATAATATACCAACATCCGACCTGTTTCTCTTATAGTGAACCTTTTTTATACTTAATGTCAACAAATGTAACACGAATTAACATTTAATGGGTCAAATTTGACACCTACTAGACCCAAATATAGATTAATGTGCATGTAACTGACCAGATCGAGGCTGAAGCTGCTCAGATGATATTTCTGATTTTTCATACAAGCGGGGCAGAGACTCGTCACCGTATATAACATTGAGCCCGTCGATGCTTTGGGAACCATCTCCAACACTTGCCAACTTTGATATAACCTGACAATAAAAACACAATGATGTACATATCTGCACTTTCAGTTACATAAAGAAAAAGAAACAAGCATAAAAAAACATAATTGCGTACATGGGTAGATCAAGTATAGAGCTGGCAAAATGAAAAGATAGGGCTGGTCAGGTAATAGGTTAAAGCAGGAAATTTTGGTACAGGCTGAAATCAGGTCATGTTGGTTTGACCCGAAATGCATTTTGTCCAAGATTTGTGAAGTTATATATAGCTAATATGTTAATAAGACTAAAAAGTATATTATTATAAATAATGTATCCTTTTTTAAAAAATTTAAAAAATTTGTGCATTAGAAATACAAAGTGTGCAAAACCCATCTACGTTAAACTCTATTGTACAAACACAAAGAAGTGCAACAATATCTTCAATAAATAGGAAGGTTTAGTGTTAAACTAAGAAGATAAAATATGAATAAAAACACACAAACACACCTCGAGAATATCCTCCTTAAGTCGACTGCAAGGCACACTCGCAGCACCCAAAACAACAACGTCCGGTTTGTGATCCACCATAAACTTCAAAATGCGTTGCTGATCGTTTTTCTTGCGTTGCTGATCATTAACACTTTGACCACGAATACTTAAAGAACTGGCAGATAAAACATCACGAATTTCTCCATACGAATCCAACATCACAAAAGTAGTTGGAGGCCTTCCTGGGCCCCAACAGCACGCCATAACTCTCGGAGCATCTTTTGAGGAACTAGAATCAGAACCCGGTCTCTGATACGGGCCCACAGACACTTTATTCCATAGTGACCTTCCATAATCCATTGATAACCAGCTTTTTGCTTTACTTGTTAACAAGGCCCGTGCTTCGTTCTCCATAGCAGGTAAAAGAAAACCATCGAACGCGTCTTGTATAATCTGCTTTCGTTGTTCGTTCCATAATTGAGAATATTTACTCACGCTAACACTAAGGTAACAATCATTAGCATCAGTTAATAACTTATCATGGATTGAAGTAGGAAGCTTGACAGAAACTTGGATAAGATTCTCCCTTTCAGCCTTTTCGATAACAAGCCATTGTGCATCTTCGAATTTTGTTAAAGGTTTGTCCTTTAACCATTTGATCCCAGCGTATTGATGATGGGCATTTATTGCTACCTTTCCATCAGAAGTGGGACTTGTTGATATTGTTACGTTGTTCATATAGATGCCACGAACATGTTTCCTGACATTTGGCTCACAGCTGATTTCAATGGCAGCCTAAAATGATATATGAAACATAAGCACGTTAATTTTAAACTATAATCAGGACCAAGAGATATGGCACTAACAAAAGAAAGAAGTACAGAAAGAATACAAAAACTTAACGATTTTTTCACAAAATGTAATGACAGGAATGAAATAAACAAAATTATGGAAAAGTCATTCCATTGCATCATCATGTATGGTTTGACCTCTAGGAATGAAATGAAAATTCAATATATGGGTTGGTATGCAAAAGTGAATTTATGTGGTAAAAAAGATTATAGATATTATGAGATCAAGAAATACCAAATCAGATTACAATTATATGTCTTTCTTTATTTATGGAAAATAAACTATGATTAATACTTGAGTTAAGACACTAGAGTGTTCAGAGTTATACTAAATATTATACAGAAAAAAACGAGGCTTGTGAAGTTATGACCCATTCCATGATGGAAGGGAAAAAAAAGACCCTTGAACAAGGGAATAAAAATCAGCAAAATGAAGAAAAGCAATCAGCTTTTTATCATTTCAAGATAATCCATTCCAACCCTTCTCAAATTCCATAATACCAAACAATGCAATATACTATCGTACCATGTGCCTAGCCCCTTTGAGCACAGCTTGTGGATTCTCAAATTGTCGACATGTAAACCTTGATGCCACATCATCAGGTGTTTCCTTAGGATCCTCTAGTTCATCCATTCTCTGCAAAACACGAGCATCAGAATCAATATTTTATATAATTCATACAAAAACTATGAAAAATCAACCAACTTACCATTTGTTGAAGAGAGATTTGTAACCCAAATTCCTCAAAACTATCGCCAAACTTGCTAACCACTTCACGCAATCCAGCTTCAATGCAAGTCCCATACAGTGATTTCCTGGTTGGCCTCTTGAATTCTCCTTCATCTAGAACAACATCACCAGGAGGGAAATGAAGGTTGAATTTTGAGTCAACATCGTCAATTTCCCTTTCAATCTCAGCCACATTTAAAGACTTGATTATTGATTCATAAAATTTCTGATCCAAATGAACGCGTGTCTCCTCATTTATGTCTCCTTCTTCTTCAAATCTCTTATTGTAGTACAGTTGCAGAGCACCTTTTCGTTTTTGAAATAGCAACCATTTTCTATCCAATTCTAAGATATTCCAAAATACCTGCACAAATATCCCACCTCTTGTAAGCTTTCTCTAATAGCATAAGAAGTAAATTTGGAAGAAGTCGGTGTGATTAGGTTAACCCATAACACTGTTGTCATAAAAAATTGAACTTGAGTGTTTCAAATGTGACAAGAGTGCTCATGATTCCTGTAATATATTATTACTTTTCCCAAAATGTTCTAAAAAGTTATATGCATTACAAATACACTTATAACAAGTTTCTTGAGCCCTTTGATTTTCCATTTAAGTTGACATTTTTGTTTTATAAACTGGACTGTCAACATAACCCATAATTATCCCATTCATTAGCACATGGGTCAAACTTAAAAACTCATTTCCAATCACCTTGTGCCACTTCAGAGTGGGTTTCGGGTCAGAATCATATTGATTCTCCATGCCAGCTTCCTGTTCGTTATCCTTAAACAAGCTACCACACTCCTCCTTCCTATACATGGCAATAAATGGTACCTGATACAAGAAAGAAAATAAAAAGTTTAAAAATAAAAAAGTTTCAAAAAACATAAAAACATGGGAATTTAAAGTTTCCCTTGGATGAAATACTCACCTCTAACTTTTCAACATGCACAAGCTCCAAAAACCTCTTAATATCTTCCTTAAGTATCGATAACTCATTTTCACCTCCATCTTCAGTTGTTATATTACCTCCTCTGGCTATTTTTAGTTGATCGATAATCCAGTTAGCCTCTCTATCTACGCTCATTTTCACATTTGGGTGACAGCCAGTGATTTCCTCAGATATCTACAACAAAAACTTAGATAATGATCAACAAAACAAACAGGTACTATATTGGACTAGTAGCAAAAACATGTTAGCATCAAAACCTGCATTCTTTCAGGAACATCTGTCTCTATAATAACGTCATCTTTCTTAGTCATGTACTTCTCTGAATTAATGATTGGTTCGAATTCATCTTCGGCCTTTGCTTCTTTCGACCCATCAACCTTTGTGGGTCCAAACTTGCTGAGGTCATCAAGATCATCATATACATCGTGAGAAGAAACTCTTTCTGCACGTTTAGATTTTTTCTTACCAACATTGGCCCCCCTGCATCACATACAAAGAATCAATCAAGAAACAACAAAAGAAAACATCCACATAACACTTAAGCAGAAAAACCTGTACCTCGATGGACCAACATGTTCATCTTTTTGCTCATCCTCAACAATGAAGTCTGCCATGTCATCTCCTTCAGCAACGCCGTCTAGAAATGTACCAAGAATTTTGTTAGAATTTCTAAAAATAAAAAGCTACATATATGTAAATGAAATTGAATACTACTAATCTGTGGTATTTGGAATCTACCATCATCAGCCCCAAATAAATCATCAAAAAATCCTGAAGAGCCTTCGTCAGCATCTGTTCTTGCTGTCTTCAACCGCTTAAAATTTTCGTTTTCCTAAAGGATTCAAAAGCAAAGAGAATAACAAATTAGGTAATAAAAACAAAAACTGAAATGTAACTTGAACTATAAAGTATATAGCAATATAGTTACAAGCTTCGGCCGACGATTTGCAGAGTTGTTTTCTTCAATTAGTTCAAAATCATCATCATCCAGAACATAAGTCTTCTTTGAATCTCTTTATAGGTTGAAAAAAGCAACAGTTAGAAATACAACATTGCATTAGTAATTAACAGTAGAGCATAAACATAATTTACCGTTTCTTCCTTATCTTCTTTTGCTTCCCATTAATGTTTGCATTTTCCCCTTCCTCGTCTTCATCGATATCATCCACTATGAAACCATCGTTCTCAAACTCGTCTGTTCAATGCAAGATAAACAATCACTTTACAACCTCAAACTAAACATGCCATATCATAAACGAATCTTCATCATCTTAAACATTTACAGCGAGAAGCACAATATAACTACTCAATTTGAACTACCATCATTACATACAATCCGAGTACAGAGGCATAATTAAAGTATCATAAAACACAAAGAATGTAACATGCATATGAGTGAGCAAAAGGAAAATTTATGTATAAACAAATATATACTTAATATATAAATAAAAATGTTACAATAAAAAATATCTTGTACTGATACACAGGGCTAACTAGAAAACCCTTTAAACATTCAAATCAGCTCAACATTGTAGCGCATGCATATGAGAAAACAAAAGAAAAATAAATATTTGAATTTCTTTATTAACAAGTAAGAACATAAAAGATGCAGTAAAAATTAGAAAAGCTACACTGAAACACAAAGCTATACCCTAAAAAAGGTCAAAATCGGCCCAATATGTATAAGCATATAAGTATATAAAATCATGCAAATACAGATTAAAAGTAGCTATTATGTACCATCATCAATATCTTCAGGCTCTTCTCTGTTATTAACTTCAACTGCAAAGATCAAAACAAACAGATATACATACGTAACCAAGTAAAATGTAAAACATTAAAATAAAATCAAAAATAAAAACTTATAAAAGTAAGAGTAAACTCACCATCACGTTTTGACATTCGTTTTTTTCTAGCCATTTTGCAAAAATCGGAAGCTCAAAAATAAAAACCCTAAAATTTAGGTTTCAACAAAACCCTAAGCTGATAAAAATGATGATTGAAATTTTTAGTGTGGTTTATCGCACATTGTAAGAAACGTTTAAATAGATCGTAGCTAGGAATGAAATAACTGCCAGTGTTAGAATCGAAACCCTAAAACATTGGTGTGAATAATTATTGTATTTTGATGATCAGAAAATGGAGAAGGTGTGTTAAAGGAGTGAAAACCCTGTGAAAATGGAAAGAGAAAGTTTGGAAGGACAATTGTACACTGGTAAAGTTTCATTTTGGTCCCTGAACTTCTATTGAATTACATGTATGTATGCATGTTAAAGAAAATTTTCTATTTAAAAAAAAAAAAAATTAAGACTACCAAATAGTTTTATATAATTATAATTATTTATTTTCGTTGTAATGTAGGCTATATACTTAAAAAGATGTCAATGTATGTCACATACTTTCATCAAATAGTGCTAATATGTAGGCTATTGGTGACCGATTAACCGGGTGTGCAATCCCTGAAGCTAACAAACGTTAACAAGAAGCATTCATAGATCGAATTAAATGTAGTTTCAGGTTCCTAATTACTCCTTCAAGCTTCGTGTTGAATAAGATTGTGTTAAAATTCATCTCTGAATAGCAGATTGAAAAGTCAAAGTTTATGAAATTTTAGCCAAAAATTCCAATTGGATCGTTTCTCGAAATTTCAGATCTTGATTTTAGTTCACGAGTATTAAGTAGTGGAATTAGAACAACTTTCATGAAGAAATTGTATCCAAAAAACGTCTACATGTTCAACGTCCGTTAGCTTCACGGAATGTACACGCGGGTGACCGGACACCAATAGCCTACATTAGAACACTTTTTGAAAGTATGTAACTTACACTGGTATTTTTCTCGATATACAGTCTACATTAGAACTAAAATAAAAGTATAAAGCTATTTGATAGCGTTAACCCAAAAGAAAAATAACAAAACTTTATAAATCAAGACGCTTTTCGAGATGGCATATCACAAAAATTGAGATTTTCAAGGAGATTCGACATACCTCGAAGCCGGAAAACAAACTAAACAATACTAAAAGCTATCTAACCACGAGCATCACTCGACCATGAAAACAACACACAAAAGACAATAACTAAACAAACAAAACAAGTCACCTAAAGTAAAATAGCTTAAGCATCCGGCACACCAAAATTGAAAAGCAACAACAAAACCAACAAGAGAACTGATCCCTCAAATAACACCTTGCTTGTCCGCCGCAAGAGAGGCTTTTGTACTCTTAAAACTCGGCTTAAGAAAAGAATCGTCGACACTCGTCGCTTTTTTGTCCTTTTTCGACGCCTTCAACCCACACCCATCAACATTTTTATTAACTTTAACCTTTGAGGACACCAAAGGAACCTTATTTTTTACAAATTGTTCCACATCCCTCGACACTAAGCTTTGTAACTCTTTCCAATACACGAACAAACCTTATTATCACCCGCAACACCTCCACTAATCGCAAATCCATGACCCAGAGGCTTCTTCACACGTAACCTTCGAAAGGATATTAACATCCATAACTGAACCAACCATCGATCCAACTTGAAACTCCTAAGTTGAACCCCGAAATCAAACTCATCAAAGTCGTCATCAAGGAAAAAGGTGAATGCGTTGAGTCCGGATGATAAGATTTTTCAACTAATGGTGGATCATCGGGATCTAAAATAGGCGTTCAGCAAGATCACCTACCCTTAAAATTAAAGTAGTTGATTGAAGTTGATGCGTTGTTTTAAGATCTTGCAACATATATATGTTGTAAGTAACTAGAGAAGGTGAATAGTTACTTAATACGATTTTTTAAAACTTTTTTCGATGATCGACAAGATTTGAACAATCCTTGATCAACTTAATCAACTCAAACCCAATGTGTGTAATGTTTATGTTTGTAGTGATGCGGAATGTAAAATAACGAACATAAACGCAAGGATTTATAGTGGTTCTGGTGGATGTTAACTAATTCGCCTTAATCCACTCCCCGATTCACTAATAAGGAGTTTTGCTTCACTAAGCCTCTTTCTCCTAATCCGGTGGAGATCCGATTTACAAACCTTGTACTCCTATGTAAACAACAAACCTAATCCTTCTATCCCATCAAAAGATTACCTCTAAGTTAAATCAACTTGTCTTCACCTTGGGCAAGTATTAATCCCCAATGGAATTAATTAACTTTCTAGTTTCCTTTAAGTAAGAAGATAACTAAGCTAGCTTATGCTTCTAATTATAAAGTACAAGGCTCACCCTTTCTATTGATGACAATCCTAAGACAGTTCAAAGGATTAATACAACACTAAGTAAACTCACAAAGATAATAATTTGATAGTAAGTTTACAACCCCCTCCTATAATCTATGAGATTATAGAACTTCTCTTGCTGATCACAAATCCGTGTATATGAATTATGATATTGTGATTCTCTGATAAATTTGAGTTGAAGCATGCAAGAGGGTCAAGTCCTCAAAGTTCTCCAAGTCTTGCTATTTATATGGAGAGATAAAAAAGTAGCCGTTGCTGCGGCTCAACCCACGATCGACCGTGGGTCGACCACATGCGGTACAGTCCGAAACACTTATTCGTTGTATAGCTGTTTGAATCAGTTTTGAACTCAAATATTTGGACTCTTTACTTCATTTATTACCTGCAAAAGATACTCAACATTCTATACAAGTACTATATGCATTAAGTGTTCATTTACCTTGGATGTATTGCCTTGATAGTGCCTTGTGATGTTCAAAGTGGTAAGTCTAACATTTTTGAATACAAGTCATGATAATCATTTGAGGAAATCTCTATTTTGTCATAATCTTTTGTTTGTAATCAACAAATTTGCTAAAGTCCTATTGGTTGGTCAACATGTCATTGATGACAATAACCCACTTAATCACAAAGCGCATTAATATTCATCTTTAAGCTTATTTGTGAATTAATTAAGTGTGTTCATGATGTCTTAACAATTGAAACAAGTAATATCAATTAAGAATGTTGTAAGACATCAAGTTAATCAAGTCTAACTCATTATTAAACTTGTTTCTAGACTTAATCAAGTCCTGTGTGTGTTAATAATTCTTCATTCTTTTATGACCACTAGATTATGACTCTTTAATTGTTATCCAAGTAGCATAAGCATGTATTGAAGTAGTCCAAATACAATTTGATGGTTTTCCAACTTGTAGCACATAGCAAGACAAGGTTCATACATATATATTAAGTGGCCACTAGCAAATTAGCATTTAGTGTAGTGACCCGAACTTTTCCATGTTTATTTATATTAAATGAAATTGATATTTACATGATTAAGTGTTTCCAACATGTTAAGCAATCAAACTTGTTAAGACTTGATTAATTGAAATAGGTTTTATATGGACAATTGACCACCCAAGTTGACCAGTGATTCACGAACGTTAAAACTTGTAAAAACTATATGATGACATATATATGGATATATATATATATAGTTAACATGATATTATGATAATTATGTATCTCATTAGGTATTTTAACAATGAGTTATATACATAAAAATGAGCCTATTGAATTAAGAAACTCGAAAATGATATATATAACGATTATCGTTATATCAACGTCTTACTAATTACATATGAATCATTTTAAGATATTGTTACAGTATATAATCATGATAAATGATAAGTAAATATATCATTAAGTGTATTAACAATGAACTACATACGTAAAAATAAGACTACTAACTTAATGATTTCGAAACGAGACATATATGTAACGATTATCGTTGTAACGACATTTAACTGTATATATATCATACTAAGATATATTACATATCATAATATCATGATAATGTAACAATTTAGCATTTCTTTAGATATAATAAACATTGGGTTAACAACATTTAACAAGACCGTTAATCTAAAGGTTTCAAAACAACATTTACATGTAACGACTAACGATGACTTAACGACTCAGTTAAAATGTATATACATGTAGTGTTTTAATATGTATTCATACACTTTTGAAAGACTTCAAGACACTTATCAAAGTACTTCTACTTAACAAAAATGCTTACAATTACATCCTCATTCATTTTCATCAACAATTCTACTCGTATGCACCCGTATTCGTACTCGTACAATACACAGCTTTTAGATGTATGTACTATTGGTATATACACTCCAATGATCAGCTCTTAACAGCCCATGTGAGTCACCTAACACATGTGGGAACCATCATTTGGCAACTAGCATGAAATATCTCATAAAATTACAAAAATATTAGTAATCATTCATGACTTATTTACATGTAAACAAAATTACACATCCTTTATATCTAATCCATATACCAACGACCAAAAACACCTACAAACACTTTCATTCTTCAATTTTCTTCATCGAATTGATCTCTCTCAAGTTCTATCTTCAAGTTCTAAGTGTTCTTCATAAATTCTATAAGTTCTAGTTTCATAAAATCAAGAATACTTCCAAGTTTGCTAGCTTACTTCCAATCTTGTTAAGTGATCATCCAAACTTAAGAAATCTTTCTTATTTACAGTAAGATATCTTTCTAATATAAGGTAATACTCATATTCAAACTTTGATTAAATTTCTATAACTATAACAATCTTATTTCGAGTGATGATCTTACTTGAACTTGTTTTCTTGTCATGATTCTGCTTCAAGAACTTTCAAGCCATCCAAGGATCCTTTGAAGCTAGATCCTTTTGTCTCTTTTCAAGTAGGTTTATCCACAAAACTTGAGGTAGTAATGATGTTCATAGCATCATTCGATTCATACATATAAAGCTATCTTATTCGAAGGTTTAAACTTGAAATCACTAGAACATAGTTTAGTTAATTCTAAACTTGTTCGCAAACAAAAGTTAATCCTTCTAACTTGACTTTTAAAATCAACTAAACACATGTCCTATATCTATATGATATGCTAACTTAATGATTTAAAACCTGGAAACACGAAAAACACCATAAAACCGGACATACGCCGTCGTAGTAACACCGCGGGCTGTTTTGGGTTTGATAATTAAAAACTATGATAAACTTTGATTTAAAAGTTGTTCTTTTGGGAAAATGATTTTTCTTATGAACATGAAACTATATCCAAAAATCATGGTTAAACTCAAAGTGGAAGTATGTTTTTCAAAATGGTCATCAAGACGTCGTTCTTTCGACTGAAATGACTACCTCTTACAAAAACAACTTGTACCTTATATTTCCGACTAAAAACCTATACTTTTTCTGTTTAGATTCATAAAATAGAGTTCAATATGAAACCATAGCAATTTTATTCACTCAAAACGGATTTAAAACGAAGAAGTTATGGGTAAAACAAGATTGGATTTTTTTGATTGTTGTAGCTACTAGAAATATTGTAACAATTCTATACAAATCATATCCTAGCTAACTTATATTGTATTATACATGTATTCTAATATATTATGTAATCTTGGGATACCATAGACACGTATGCAAATGTTTTGACATATCATATTGACCCATGTATATATATTATTTGGAACAACCATAGACACTCTATATGCAGTAATGTTGGAGTTAGCTATACAGGGTTGAGGTTGATTCCAAAAATATATATGCTTTGAGTTGTGATCTAGCCTGAGACGTGTATACACTGGGTCGTGAATTGATTCAATATAATATATATCGATTTATTTCTGTACATCTAATTATGGACAACTAGTTGTAGGTTACTAACAAGGACTGCTGACTTAATAAACTTAAAACAGTAAAACGTATTAAAAATGTTGTAAATATATTTTGAAAATACTTTGATATATATGTACATATTTGTTATAGGTTCGTGAATCGACCAGTGGCCAAGTCTTACTTCCCGACGAAGTAAAAATCTGTGAAAATGAGTTATAGTCCCACTTTTAAAATCTAATATTTTGGGATGAGAATACATGCAGTTTTATAAATGTTTTACGAAATAGACACAAGTAAATGAAACTACATTATATGGTTGAATGATCGAAGCCGAATATGCCCCTTTTGCTTGGTAACTTAAGAATTAGTAAACCGATCTACTAATTGACGCGAATCCTAAAGATAGATCTATTGGGCCTAACAAACCCCATCCAAAGTACCGGATGCTTTAGTACTTCGAATTCATTTTTATCATGTCCGAAGGATTTCCCGGAATGATAGGGGATATTCTTATATGCATCTTGTTAATGTCGGTTACCAGGTGTTCACCATATGAATGATTTTTATCTCTATGTATGGGATGTATATTGAAATATGAAATCTTGTGATCTATTATTATGATTTGATAATATATAGGTTAAACCTATAACTCACCAACATTTTTGTTGACGTTTTAAGCATGTTTATTCTCAGGTGATTATTAAGAGCTTCCGTTGTTGCATACTAAAATAAGGACAAGATTTGGAGTCCATGCTTGTATGATATTATGTAAAAACTGCATTCAAGAAACTTATTTTTGATGTAATATATTCTTATTATAAACCATTATGTAATGGTCGTGTGTAAATGGTATATTTTAGATTATCATTATTTGATAATCTACGAAATGCTTTTAAACCTTTATAGATAAAATAAAGGTTATGGTTGTTTTAAAAAATGAATGCAGTCTTTGAAAAACGTCTCATATAGAGGTCAAAACCTCGCGACGAAATCAATTAATATGGAACGTTTATAATCAATATGAACGGGACATTTCATTTAGCACATAGTCAAATAATACTCATGTATTTATAGCAAGTAGTCAAGTAATATTCATGCAATGTCTAACAAGAGATCACTAATAAATCTATGACTAAACATATAGTGATGACATAGCATTGTACCAAGTCTATGTAAGTTTTACTTGCAATGTGGCATTTGCAAGATTAATGTATAAGTATACATTAATGTCCAACACATGTACAAGGAATGAGCAACTGTTGGTTGGGACTTAATGACCATCCTAAGTATGTCTAAATACATTTTAGGAGCACATGTTTTCCTGTAACACTTATGTGTTATCCCCTAATCAAGGCTAAATCGTCATTAAGGTATCATTAGGTGTGATTAACCAAGATTAGTGTTCTAATGATCAAAACTCATTTGAGTATGAGGGAGGCAACTATTCTGAGTATGTTTAAACAAGCTTCATAAATTATAGATGCCCCGAAGTGGTCAAACTAAATTTGATCAGAAGTTCGGATAGAACCTTCGACGGTCGACCCACGGTTGACCGTGGAGTCGACTGTGCACTCCTGGTTACATAAACCAGGGTGCAGGGTTCCACGGTCTGACTTGCGATCGACCGTGGACCAAACCGTGTGGCTTATATTTCATTTAAGCTTTATTTGATTTTGGTCTTTTGCTAGAGTAAGTGTGGATTAGTGAACTGTATATTTATGTCAAGATGTCTACCATCACCTCTAGTTATATGCATGTGTCATCATCAAAACACTTATTGTTATGGGTTAAGATTAGTATAATAATTAAGCATAAACCCACATTCTCCCCCAACATATGTGTATCATGAAATTCTTATGGTATAACCAACAAAGTCAATGCTTCAGCAAGGCTTTGGGGTTGTTATAAATCAAGTTGTTAGGGTTGTTACAAACAAAGCTTGTTAGATATTATGTTTGTTTTACCATTGTATGTATGTAACAGTGATAGCATGTATCAATTTCAATTGAACGTTAATGATAATCTGAACTACAACTATTATATTTGTGTTTGTGTTTATGTCATGTATGCTTATGTTAAGAAAGATGATAGAAGTAGTTGCAACTTTAGTCGCATAGTCGCAAGGTGAGCCTTGTGAGCCTTGCGACTCATTCATCAACGTCATATGACTCATAAAACACGCTCATACGCAAGTCGCAAGATGACCGTGCGAATGTGCGACTTGTGTTGTCCCGGTCTAGAGTCCATGTCCCTTGAATTAGCCTCGGTAATGACACAAAATTCACGAGTTGTAGGGTCGCATGATCACCTTGCGATTTACGAAGGCATTTTGACAATAGTTCGTTGTTAAGATGGACTTTTTGTCAATAGCCCTATATATATCAGAACAATATAACTATAACATACAAATTAATATGGGTAATCTTTGTAATGCGACAACAATACATATAATGAAAATTTATGCTAGTTAAGAAACTTATGTTCATTAGTGTTATTACTCTGGTGAATATGGATGTTTAGAGTTTACACTTTACAACAAGAACGAAAAAGACGAGTCGATCAAGGGCATTTTGGACCACTGATAATGCTAAAAACGAACATATATTTCATAGCATTATTCCTCAAGAAAGACAAGCTTTTGGTTGCAATTGTTCTATTTACAAGTGATATTCGTTTAAATAATAAAAGGTGAAGACAAAAGACAGATTCGACGAATTGAAGACGCAAACGACCAAAAAGCTCAAAAGTACAAAATACAATCAAAGAGGTTCCAATTATTGATAAGAAACGTCTCAGAATTACAAGAGTACAAGTTACAAAACGCAAAGTACAAGATATTAAATTGTACGCAAGGACGTTCGAAAATCCGGAACCGGGACCAGAGTCAACTCTCAACACTCGACGCAACGGACTAAAAATTTCAAGTCAACTATGCACATGAATATAATATAATATATAATTAATTCTTAAAATTAATATATATATTATATTATATTTAAAATCCGTCGGCAAGAAAGGATCCAAAATGGAGTGAGCTGTAAAATCAAACTCCGCGACTCGCGGAGTTTGAAGGGGAAAAATACAGCGAGTCGCGGAGCCCCAAATTCTGAAACTGCCTATAAAGCACGCGCATTCTGATCGTAAAAAAATATCCTAAATCCATCCATCTCTCTATCTATACGTAAATATTTATATTTATATTAATTTTAATTTTAATTCTAATAATAAGGGTATGTTAGCGAATGTTGTAAGGGTGTAAGTCGAAATTCTGTCCGTGTAACGCTACGCTATTTTTAATCATTGTAAGTTATGTTCAACATTTTTAATTTAATGTTTCGTAGCTAAGTTATTATTATGCTTATTTAATACCGAAGTAATCATGATGTTGGGCTAAAAATATTAAAATTGGGTAATTGGGCTTTGTACCATAATTGGGGTTTGGATAAAAGAACGACACTTGTGAAAATTAGACTATGGGCTATTAATGGGTTTTATATTAACTAAACAATACCTTGTTAATTTAATATACAAACTTATAATTTGACGTATTTATATATAACCACATACGCTTGACTGAGTACGGTGGGCGGGATATCTATAAATACCAATAATTATTCATTTTACCGGACACGGAACTGGATTAATAGTTAATAGACTTGTTGAAACAGGGGTGAATTACATTCAAGGGTAATTGGTGTAATTGCTAACAAAGTAGTAAAACCTTGGTTTACATGCAGTCGATAACCTGGTGTATTCATTAAACAAAGTATTAAAACCTTGTTACAATTCGAATCCCCAATTAGTTGGAATATTTGACTTCGGGAATAAGAATAATTTGACGAAGGCTTTCGCTCTTTATATTTATGACTGATGGACTATTATGGACAAATCCGTATGGACATATTAAATAATTCAGGACAAAGAACAATTAACCCATGGGAATAAACTAAAATCAACACGTCAAACATCATGATTACGGAAGTTTAAATAAGCATAATTCTTTTATTTCATATTTAATTTCCTTTATTTTATATTTAATTGCACTTCTAATTATCGCACTTTTATTTATTGTTAATGTATTTAATTGCACTTTTAATTTTCGTACTCTTTAATTATCGTAATTTTATTTTATCGCACTTTTATTTATCACAATTTCATTATCATTATTTACTTTACGCTTTAAATTAAGTCTTTTATTTATTTTTAATATTTTACATTAGGTTTTAACTGCGACTAAGTTTTAAAATCGACAAACCGGTCATTAAACGGTAAAAACCCCCTTTTTATAATAATAATATTACTTATATATATATTTGTATTTTTATAAAATAAAACTAATATAGCGTTAAGCTTTGTTTAAAGATTTTTTCCTGTGAAACGAACCGGACTTACTAAAAACTACACTACTGTACGATTAGGTACACTGCCTATAAGTGTTGTAGCAAGGTTTAAGTATATCCATTCTATAAATAAATAAATATCTTGTGTAAAATTGTATCGTATTTAATAGTATTTCCTGGTAAAATTTAATAGTATTTTATACACCTTAGCTTTAACTATCAGCCACCTCTCTTGGATTTCCAATTGTTGTAACATGGACAATATTGTTTGTTCCCGTAGGTTCCGGGAGGCACGCATAAGCATGTGGCACAACATTTCTTGCAAAAGAACAAACATGGCTTCTTGAAGGCGGTTTTCGAGCACCTATTTGTGCATAATGGTGCACACTCTGCATCGAAAAATTTAGCAATAAAGCAAATACGGAGTATTATTTCCAGTAACTCATTAAGTATGTCAGGTGCTTATGGTGCCTGAATTCATTTTTCTTATAATCAAACATAACCACTTTAGGGTGCATTTGGTTCACTGATTGTTTTAAATGGAACTGAATTCATCTATGAATGATTCCTTCGAGGGTAAAGATTTTAAATTATTTGATGGTAATTGCTTGATACACAAAAAATGTATGCTATAATCTCTAAAACATATGCTAAATTAAGAGTTAAAAGTATTTATAAACCCAAAAATCGCATGTATGTGTAAAAGCTAATTGTTGAAAGCCTGGAGTTAGTGTTTCTATCCAATGGCAATTAGCCTAATGGTATTGAGTTGATCTTTGAATGACAAAGTTATTAGTACAAGTTCGGAAGTAGACATGCGTAGACCATTTCTAAAGCAGCGTTAGCTGCTATCTATTTCCTGAGGTGGCAGGACTTGATGAATTGTAACAGAAATAAAATACAATCACAGTCAAAAATCACTTTTTAATCAAAAAGTGCACCATTTGGCTATGATATATGAGTGAAAAAATGTGTATAGATAGTGGTACGTGGGGGTGAGTAAATTTCCAAAGTTTTCTCAAAACAAAGTTAGAGTTTTTCAAATTTATCTTGTAACTTGCACCAAACTTGTTAGAATCCTTAATTTTCACAATGTACTAAATGAGAGATCAAAGACAAAAAATATACCATGGAGAAGTTGCCCGGAGGTTGGGGTTGAGGTGCCGGTGAATAAGCTATTGATTTTGCCTGAAACGTAAATGTTATAACAAACATCAATAATCTTACGGATGCTATGTGTGCTTTTAACTAGAACATTCTTTAAGTTGATAATATTAAAGGGTGTCACTACCAGGAAATAGCATATATAATTCCGACATAAGTGTTACTACAGAGGAACGTTGGAAAAAAACAAAATAAGGACATGTATATAGTTGTATAAAATACCAAAAACAGCATTATGTTTTGTATTCATACAACACTAGTCAGGTGTTTATGTTGTGGTCATTTGGTGGAAATCAACGACTGTAAAAGTAACTGAATTTTCAGTCACATGTGACTCTCCTGCCCCCATTTCGTTATGTCATAGGTAAAAAAACAAAACGTAGAAAGATTTGATAACAATAATTCTATATGGACTCTAAATATTAAAACCAAATTATTTATGTTAAGAACCCTAAATTATTATGCCCATGTTCATGACAGTCTTGCTAGCTAATTAGATAAAAGGGTTAGCTTAAAACTGTATTTTACGTTTCAAGTTAGTTGGAGAAAAGGTAAGGTTTTTCGAAGATACTCAACCTAATCCGTTAGTATTTACTAAAAAAGAGAATTAATGTTAAAATATTAATAATATCATTTACATTTATATGAAATGAATTAGCAACAGAAGCAGAAAAAAAATAAGAAAAAAGAGATTGCAACTTACATAGTTGCTTGGAACAAGAAGAAGATGTTATAAAATATGCATACGAAACAGAGAACATAAACATGATTATTATTAAGATTCATATAAAGAACATGCTATACAAATATATAAAAATAAACTGGAAAAATAAATCGATCAAACCGAATAACAGGAGGGTTGAACCGGGCTTGTGTTTGACACAATTCCCTTAAACAGATTCAACGTCTGTTCCCAGGGTACACCGGTTCTAAACAGCGTACTGCCGGACGAGAGAACTTGCCTAAAAAACGAACGAAAACAGGGAGACTGTAGCTGCTACGAAGGAAGACAGAAAACTATTTGTATATCTTTTTTCAATACCAAAGCTTGGTATTTATAGTGCAAACGTAAACATATAAGAGGAAACGATTTTTCAGAATCAACCAAAAATAATAAACGATTTGTTCTTGGGCAACAAGAAAAATTATTTGTCACTCCTATGTGGGACTCCTCTTATATACTACATAATAGTTCTTTCCCACTCCTATGTGGGACAAGTTTCATTCCATTTGAAACTTGCTTCTACTTTGCACTTAAACTAGCAACTTTGAGACGCGATATCTCATTCACCATTAACCCGTTTTAGACACACTTTAGTTTGTTTTAAAGCTCTCATTAGTGGCTATAAAACCCACTAAATAGTCGTTAATATATCTCACTTTATTATATATTAATTTGTGTCCAAAAGTTGGTGAAACACACTTTTTCCAACCAATTTTTCCAACAGAAGAAACATCATTCCAATGTACATGTACATCATCATAATAGCACAAACTTTGGATGCCATTTCCACCCTTCTAAGTTCTAACCTCAATAGATGTGTGTATGTTTAAAGGAAAGAATTTATAGGCATTAAGTTCAACAAATAAGGACAAAATGAATGGACTTATTTATACACGGGAAGTTAATTAAATCCTATTTTTCTATTTGTTTTACTATATAAAAATAAAATAGATAGAATTCAAGAAATCGGTTCGTAGATAAAAACTAGTTAAACTACCTAAAATACATTGTACCCAACAAATTAGCCTAATCTTTTATGCATCATGCTTTTATCCTTTTTTTTGAAAAGCAGATAAAATTTTTATTGATGATATAAAATACAATGTACAACATGCAGGATACTATATAGAATTACAATTCAATCTACAACCATATTGACTCAAAAAGTGTAAAAAAGAATTAAGGCTCAACTTGAAACCAAGCTGGCCTGTTACTAGCCACAGTATCGAGATTCGATGACAAAGCAGGTTGTAACAGCCCATTTAAACCTTAAGTCCATGCACCTTATGAATCGAAAGACAAACAGAATGATAGCAGGAAGGTTTATTCATTAATCTCGTGCGTGTTTCTTCATTGAGTTCTTAGCCGATTCCTTTTTTCTTTGTTTGTGAGACAGCATATGATAACGGATTAGATAACCAATTTAACCACTCGATGTTTCCTTTTTTCCACCGAGAAGAAACCCATTCAAAACTTTTAGCTTGAATATCCTTGAACAATGAAGCACTCGTGGACTTGTTTTTTTTCTTCCAAAAACGCATTCATTTCTATTTTTCCATAATGTGTAACCGGTTACCCACGTGATCGCTTGCCATATTTTACGACCTTGAGGTGAGCTAATGTTTGGATTTTTGTCTTCAAAAGTTTCGGATATACTCGAGATGTTGATGGAATTAAGTGTCCACCATTTACGGATACGATCCCATAATTCAATAGCAACTTTACATTTTAGCATAGAATGTTCTATTGTTTCAATATCTTCATCACAAACAGGACATCTTACCGAATGCAAATCAATGCCCCGTTTGTCTAGTTCCGTTCTTACGGGAAGTTTGTTGAGTTTTGCCCTCCACACAAAAATTCCAATTTTTTGAGGTAACAAATTATTAATAATTGTTGGAACCGGAGATTGAATACTTGCATTTGTGACTTCTGTAAGAATAATGGTGCATTTTTTGGTTGTAAAACTACCATCTGAGCTTGAAGTCCAATTCCATTGAACATATTCGTTGCCAGTAGGTGTTACCTTTTTTATTTTGTCGATTAAAGTGTTAATATCAGATCCAGTTCTCCCTCTCGGTTGGGAAGTCCAATTCCAGCTACATATTGGTTCATTATTACTCCAAGATACACGTTCTGCCACTTCAGCCATTTTGTTGCTTTCAAGTCTAAATAGCCTTGGGAATTTATCTTTGAGCGTTTCCGGTCCACACCAAGGTTCTAGCCAAAATTTTGTATTATTACCTCTACCTATCACTTTGCAAAAAGAGTTAGAGAAATCCCACCCTAGCTTGCTTAGGGAGGGCCCGAGATTAATTATGTTATACCAAGTTCTACCGATAAAGTTTTTGTTGAAGTTATCAACGGAAGAAATTATACCCAAACCCCCCGATTTACCATAAATACTTTTTATGACCCGGACCCAGAGAGAGTTATCGTCATTTAGGAAACGCCACCACCATTTACACAAAAGAGCCCAATTTTTATTTTTAAGAGCCCCAATATTAAGACCGCCCAATTTATAAGGTAATAAAATATTATCCCATTTTACCCATGCCATTTTCTTATTATCAACCGATCCTCCCCAAAAGAAATCACGACGGATGCTTTCTAATTTATTTATTATGATATTAGGAGGTTGAAATAGTGAAAAATAATATAAAGGGAGAGAACTTAGTACCGACTTTATGAGAGTTAATCTTCCGCCAAATGAAAGCGTTTTTGCTTTCCAATCCGTTAGACGTTTGTTAAATTTTTCTATGATAGGTGACCAGTTGCTTTGTCGTTTCATATTGGCCCCGATCGGGAGCCCAAGATAGGTGAACGGGAGTGTACCCTCTTTGCATCCAAACCAAGATGCTAACAAGGTGAGTTCGTTTTTTGTTGTACCAATACCATACACACAACTCTTGTTAAGGTTGACTTTTAAACCAGATAAATTTTCGAAATTCTTTAGGATTTTTATAGTATTACGGACCTCAAGTTTGTTCCATTTCCCTATTATTATAGTATCATCGGCGTATTGAAGGTGAGAAACCGTTATATTGTCCGAGCCTATATTCACTCCCTGAATAATGCTGTTGTTAACAGCTTGATTAAGGAGGAAATTAAGGCCTTCACTTGCAATGATGAACAAGAAGGGTGATAATGGATCTCCTTGCCGAACACCTCTCTCGGGAAAAAGTTGATCCGTTGGGGATCCATTTATTAGAATAGAGATAGACGTTGAGGAAAGGCAAGATTTAATCCATTTCTTCCATTTGTTCCCGAAGCCCATGAGTGATAACATATCAAGAAGGAAATTCCAATTAATACAGTCGAAGGCCTTTTCAAAGTCGGCCTTAAAAATGTAACTTTTGATTTTTTTTGCTTTAAGTTCATCGACTGATTCCAGGGCTACTAGAACACTGTCTAGTATATATCGCCCACGGATAAAAGCACTTTGTTCGGTTCCAATTAATTCAGGTATGGTTTTCTTTATCCTGTTGGCAAGAACTTTTGACAAAATTTTGTAGTAGCTACCAATCAAACTTATTGGTCTATAGTTTGAAAAGTTCTGAGGATCTTTGGTTTTTGGGATTAGAGCAATAAAGGAGGCATTATAACCTTTTGTAATTTCTCCAGATTCCCAGAAATAATTAACTGCATTTAAGAGTTCAGGTTTGATAATATCCCAAAATTTCGAAAAGAATTTTAAATTGAAACCATCGGGACCTGGGGACTTAGTTTGCCCACAACTTTTTATTGCTTCTAAAATTTCATTTTCATGGAAAGGTAATTCAAGGTCAGCAGCATCAGAGTTTGAGATTGTTTTACCATTCCAATTATTGAATTTTAAATTGCAATCTGAGTTTTTAGAGAAGAGCTTACGAAAATGATTATGTGCTTCATTTTTTATAGATGTTGGATTTTCTGTCCAAACCCCAGAATTATTTATCCCATTAATATTATTTTTTTTTCTGTCTTCGACGTATAATTGAATGGAAATATTTACTGTTTTCATCTCCTTGTAATGCCCATTTTACCCTTGATTTTTGTTTTAGCATTTCATTTCTCGACTTTTCCTTACGAAACCAATTATCTTTAGCCGTGTTCCAATCAGTTCTTTGTTCATCAGAAAGATTAGCAGATTCTGCTAGTAGTTCCCAATCTTTAATTTCTTTGGAAAGATTGTCTCTTTCTAGATTTAATTTATCTTGGGAGATTGAGAATTTGTTTCGAAGATCTTGTTTGACATTTTTTAACTTATCACGGAATATGCAGTCAGGTTTTTTACTCGAAACAGTTTTGTTCCAAGCTTCCAAAATAACAGATTCAGACTCTTTTTGATTTAGCCAATCATCAAAAATTTTAATAGGTTTGGGCCCAAAGTTGTACTCCGCATCTTTAAGTGTTATAGGGCAGTGATCAGTGTATTTTTTTTATCAAGAACTGATGCTGTACAGTGAGGCCATAACTCGAAAAAAATTTCAGACATTAAAAATCGATCAATTTTACTAAGTTTTTTCCCGTCGTCACTTATTTGTGTGAATAAACGACCACCAAGAGGAACATCAATAAGACAATTTGAAGTTATAAAATCGTTAAAAAGTTCTGCTCTATTTTTTTTGAATTTGCAGTTTTTTCTTTCCGACTCGAAACGCACCTCATTAAAATCCCCAAATATAACCCATATGGCATTGGAAGAGTAATTAAGAATTTCATTGAGGTCTGCCCACATTTTTCGTTTAAGTTTATCAGTATGGGGACCATATACACTTACTAGTATTAACTCATTAGAGGAGTCCTTCCATTTGCCTTTAACAGCAACAAAGGATTCTCTAATTACAACTTGAATAGCAGTGTACACAGCCGTGTCCCATACTAATAAATTGCCCCCCGATTTACCAACTGCAGGTTTGAAAGCGTATGAAAATTCAGAGTTTCCCCATAGTTTTTCAATCCAATAGTCACTAAAGTTTTTCTTTTTTGTTTCTTGGATAGCTATAAAATTCGGTTTTTCAGTTCTGCAAAGTTTTTTAAACCATATTAGTTTGTTAGCATCTTCTTTACCCATCCCTCTTATGTTAATTGAGAGTATCTTCATTATTAATTAATTAATTGAGCTCGAATTAAAGATACCTGGAGTTAGGAGTTCTGCCTTTTTGAGAGACCAAGTTTAGACCCGATTTCCTCTACATCCATTGAGCTGTTGGAGATTGATATAGTCTTTGAATTACCTGAATTTGCAGCTCTTCTCGTATTCTTTATCCTATTTGGTGTTCTTGCTTTTGATTTAATATGTAGAAACCTCGAAGATCCGTTCCATCTGCGCAGATTTGCCCATGTGTTATCTTTGCTCAATTTTACGTTGGTAGATTGCGAATTATCTTCAATTGATACACTATTGCCTGACTTTTTCCTTTTTTTGTTTGGGAAGACATACGAATCCTTTGAAGTTTGAAGAGATGCAGTTGATTGAGCGGGATTGTGTTTTAGATCAATTGACGGTGTCTGTAATTTGGAGGAGAAAATGTAAACCGATTCTTCGATTTTATCTCCTTTTTCGATTGTTGGATCCATTTCGTTTAGATTGAAACAGCTATTTGCTAGTCCCAGAGTGTCAAGTTCAATAGGCCCAGCAGTATTGTTTTTGGGTTTCGCCTTATTGGACTTGGTTTGTTTTTGGCTTGTGGTATTTGTGTGCTTAACACTTCTATTGTTTTTTGGGATTGTAGAATTGAGGCGCTTTGGGCTTGTGGTGGAAATGGGCTCAAAAACTTTATCTTTTGGTGGTATAAGGTTAACAGGTTGTGTTTCTTCAACTTCATTAACGTCATTTTCATTAACTGCTTGACTCATGGAGGGGTTTGTCTTGTTAACTTCAGCATCGGGACTAGGCATGGGATTTTCGTTGACCGAGGCAGATGATTCCGATGAATTGTGGTTAGAATCATTAATTTCATTGTTTAATCCAAAGCTGTCTGACGTGGCAAACCTTTTTGAATCTGAAACGACAGTTGCCGGAAAAAATTTTCCGATCACCGGAAAGCCTGGAAACTCCTCTTCATCTTCTTGGTCGGAAAAACTTTTATCCTTAAGCAAACTTGATCAATATGGTAATTTAATTCGAATTGAGTAGTATCTATTTATCAACTAATTTCAACTAAAATTATGCTAGATACCGAAAGTCCGAGGACTCTCTCTTACAGTCTTACATGTTTTTGTCATTCAATTAGAGCAATAGAAGTGGTTAAAATTTAAGAAGTGAAACACCGAAGTTCGGTGTTCCCCCACTCTCCACCGAAGATCTCTCCGACGTTTCATCAGCGTTCCCACCCAAAGTCCCTCTAGGAAAGCCAATTTTTTTACAAAAAAATAAAATAAAAAATATCTGTTCATTTTTATTTTATTTTATTGGTTGATATATACTAATATTTGTGAGCACATTTTAACTACTAAATATTACCCACCCGATCAATCGATCATATTCGTGGCACGTGTCGGGGTAAAACCGCATTAAGAGAAACCCCTTTTTGAGGATTGAACCTGCGTCGAATTCCACTTAATACCCAGATTAACTTGGGTACCCTTTGAACAATGTCTACTTGGTCTCTTGGTGTTCTTAGTACAGTAATGCTTACAATATATTTGTTAAACGAAGTGAAATGTCCTAGTTAACACGTTCATTGAACTAATTAATCACATAATCAATCAATAATGATTACGATGATAATAGTTTGTTAAGCTATCTTGTCTCTTTTGCTCATTATGCATGCTAACCTGTTCTCGTCATATTAGTTATTGTTAAATTGCGAGAGATAAAAATTGTTAACAAATAGAGACCACATATTTTATCGACAAGCCATGTGATAGTAAAAAACGAATTGAAAGTGATAAGCGGTTGTTTGACATGTGAACTAAAATGGCGTGACCGTTTATTGACAAAACCACAACGAAAGTCACTTAACTTGAACCACCCTTCTTTTATCTCTTTATCTAATATCTAATACCCGTGAATGCCACTTATCCTAATTACATGTTTTTTGATTTTTATTCTTTTTTTGTTGTTGTCCTTTTCTTGTAAAAATAAAATTTCAAATTGTAAACTTTGCTGTTTTATGAATATTCTAGTCGGTAGGAATGATTTACGTTTGTTATGTTAATTAATGACCATAATGATAATTAGTAATCATATATTTATCATTTTCCCAAAAACTGAACGTTGTACACAACGAAAATGAACTAAAAAACAAAGAAATCAAAAGTAGTTGTTAACCGTCGGCTAGCAAGTACCCCTCGGCTACGAAACTGGGATGTTTTGGACAGAAAGTGCATGTCTTTGATGGTACTGCCAACATCGTCGCGAATTGGGTTTCCTCATAACGCGTGTGTGGGTGACAAATGAGAGCATTAAATGTAGATATCGCCGTTAAAAAAAATTAGAAACCTATTTTTATCTTACACTTCAAAAAACCGATTTCTTTTTTAGGTTTCTATTATGTTTTTTCTGTTATAATTCAGTAGGCTTATAACTACCTTTAGTGGTTTGATTCTTGATGTTATAATTCAGTAGGCTTATAACTACCTTTAGTGGTTTGATTCTTGATTAAGAATGCTAATAATGAAGTGTAAGAACAAAGATGATAATTGAGAGAAAGAAAGAAACACTTTGTAAGTGTGAGAAAATGGTGCAAGTTTAATGCTTGCATTCATGGCTATTTATAGCAAAAATATCACAAGTTTAGGTAATACAATAATATTACTTTTGTGTATCAATAATTGACTATCCATTTATATATATATTTATATATTATAACACTCCCCCTTGGATAGCAATTTTGTTTGTTGAAGATCAACTGTAAGTTACTGCCTCATTAAAAACCTTGCTAAAGAAAACCCAGTGGGAAAAAAACTTTAGCTAAGGGAAAAAGAGTGCAGCATGGAGTTGACTCCCCCTCAAGTAGACATCGCTTCAGTTGTTACATCTTTTGAACATGTCTCATGCCAATGTTATGAACGTGTGTTCTGAAAATAGCAGTTGGAAGTGCTTTCGTGAAAAGATCAGCAGAGTTTTTGCTGGATTGAACATATCTCATTTCAATCTCGTTGTCCTTAATGAGATTTTGAGTGTATGAGAAGAATCTAGGAGGTATGTGTTTGGTTCGGTCACTTTTGATATACCCTTCTTTCATCTGTGCTATGCAAGCTGCATTATCTTCATAGATAATTGTTGGACTTTTATCGCGTTCTAGTCCACAAGAATCAGTAATTATTTGTGTCATTGATCTCAACCAAAAACATTCCCGAGTAGCTTCATGTAATGCAATCACTTCGGCATGATTTGATGATGTAGCAACAAGTGTTTGTTTTTGAGAACGCCATGATATTGCAGTACCTCCATTTAGGAATACATATCCAGTTTGAGATTTAGCTTTATGTAGATCAGATAAATAACCTGCATCAGCATAACCAACCAAATCTTGTTTTGATTCGTTAGAATAAAATAATCCTAAATCAGTAGTTCCTCGAAGGTATCGAAATATGTGTTTGATCCCATTCCAGTGTCTTTTGGTAGGAGCAGAGCTGAACCTTGCCAACAAATTAACTGCAAAAGAAATGTCAGGTCTTGTACAATTTGTAAGATACATAAGAGCTCCAATTGCACTAAGATATGGTACTTCTGGTCCAAGAATATCTTCATGATCTTCACATGGACGAAATGGATCAGTTTCAACATTGAGTGATCTAACAACCATAGGAGTACTTAATGGTTTTGCCTTGTCCATATTGAAACTTTTCAGAATCTTTTCAGTATATGTTGTTTGATGTACAAGTAAACCATTAGGCATATGCTCAATTTGTAAACCAAGGCAATACTTGGTTTTTCCGAGATCTTTCATTTCAAATTCTTTCTTTAGAAGTTGAATGGCTTCATGGATCTCTTTATTTGTACCTATGATGTTAAGATCATCAACATAAACAGCTATGATCACATATCCGAATGTTGTTTTCTTAATGAAAACACAAGGACAAGTAAGGTTATTTGTATACCCTTTGCTTATCAAGTAATCACTTAATCGGTTATACCACATACGTCCCGATTGTTTTAACCCATATAAAGATCTTTATAATTTAATCGAATACATTTCTTTGGGTTTTGCATTTGATGCTTCTGGTACCTTAAATCCTTCAGGTATCTTCATATATATATATATATATATATATATATATATATATATATATATATATATATATATATATATATATATCACTATCAAGTGATCCATATAGATAAGCAGTCACAACATCCATGAGATGCATTTCTAAATTTTTAGAAACTGCCAGGCTGATTAAGTATCTAAAAGTAATTGCATCCATAACAGGGGAATAAGTTTCTTCATAATCAATTCCCGGTCTTTGAGAAAAACCTTGAGCTACAAGTCTAGCTTTATACCTTGTAACTTCATTTTTCTCATTTCTTTTTCGGACAAAAATTCATCTGTATCCTACAGGTTTCACATCTTTAGGAGTGAGAATGATGGATCCGAAAACTTTTCTTTTATTGAGTGATTCTAATTCAGCTCGTATTGCTTCTTTCCATTGAGCCCAATCATGTCTATTTTGACATTCAACCATAGATGTTGGTTCTGGATCATCATCATTATTCATGATGTCATATGCAACATTAAATGAAAATTTCTCATCAAGATTTTTCATTTCATTTCGGTTCCATAATATTTTTGAATGTGCATAATTGATTGCAATTTCTGTATTGACATCATCAATCTTCTCTGCAGTAGGAGTACTGATTTGTGGTTCTTCTTGAACACTTTCTTTTACCTTATTATCAGCTGATTTTCTTTTTCGAGGATTTTTATCTTTGGAACCAACTGGTCTCCCACATTTCAGACGTGACATAGATTCTTGAGTGACTACATTATCAGTTTTCCGATTTGGAATCTCAATTCGAGCTGGAGTATTAACTGCTGGTATATATGATTTAGTCACCCTTTTTGTATCTGTGAATGCATCAGGCAATTGATTTGCAAGTTCTTGTATATGCATTATCTTTTGAACTTCTGTCTCGCATTCTTTTGTGCGAGGATCAAGATACTTTAATTGAGGTTCACACCATGAAACATCATTTTCTTTATTTTTTATTTCTCCCCCGAATCTAGGAAACAATGTTTCATTAAAATGACAATCAGCTAAACGTGCTGTAAAAACATCACCTGTCATAGGTTCAATATACCTTATGATTGAAGATGTTTCATATCCAACATATATTCCCAACCTCCTTTGAGGACCCATTTTTGTACGTTGTGGTGGCGCAATTGGACCATATACTGCACAACCAAATGTTCTAAGGTGGAAAATATTTGGCTCTTGACCAAAAGCAAGTTGTAGAGGGGAATATTTATGACTTGCACTTGGTCTGATGCGAATCAATGCAGCAGCATGTAAAATTGCATGACCCCATATAGATACAGGGAGTTTTGTTCTCATTATCAATGGTCTAGCGATTAACTGTAAACGTTTAATCAGTGACTCGGCTAAACCATTTTGTGTATGCACATGAGCAACAGAATATTCAACAACAATTCCTATAGACATGCAATAGTCATTAAATGCTTGAGATGTAAACTCACCAGCATTATCAAGTCTCACCTTTTTAATGATGTAATCAGGAAAATGTGCTCTCAATTTAATAATTTCGGCAAGAAATTTTGCAAATGCCACATTACGGCTTGATAACAGACAAACATGAGACCATCTACTAGATGCGTCTATTAGGACCATGAAATATCTAAATGGTCCACATGGTGGATGAATTGGTCCACAAATATCACCTTGAATTTGAAATGTCCCGTTCTTATTGATTAAAAACGTTCCATATTAATTGATTTCGTTGCGAGGTTTTGACCTCTATATGAGACGTTTTTCAAAGACTGCATTCATTTTAAAACAAACCATAACCTTTATTTCATCAATAAAGGTTTAAAAAAAAAACTTTACGTAGATTATCAAATAATGATAATCTAAAATATCTTGTTTACACTCGACCATTACATAATGGTTTACAATACAAATATGTTACAATGAAATAAGTTTCTTGAATGCAGTTTTTACACAATATCATACAAGCATGGACTCCAAATCTCGTCCTTATTTAAGTATGCGATAGCGGAAGCTCTTAATAATCACCTGAGAATAAACATGCTTAAAACGTCAACAAAAATGTTGGTAAGTTATAGGTTTAACCTATATATTATCAAATCATAATAATAGACCACAAGATTTCATATTTCAATACACATCCCATACATAGAGAAAAAAATCATTCATATGGTGAACACCTGGTAACCGACATTAACAAGATGCACATATAAGAATATCCCCATCATTCCGGGACACCCTTCGGATATGATATAAATTTCGAAGTACTAAAGCATCTGGTACTTTGGATGAGGTTTGTTAGGCCCAATAGATCTATCTTTAGGATTCGCGTCAATTAGGGTGTCTGTTCCCTAATTCTTAGATTACCAGACTTAATAAAAAGGGGCATATTCGATTTCGATAATTCAACCATAGAATGTAGTTTCACGTACTTGTGTCTATTTTGTAAATCATTTATAAAACCTGCATGTATTCTCATCCCAAAAATATTAGATTTTAAAAGTGGGACTATAACTCACTTTCACAGATTTTTTACTTCGTCGGGAAGTAAAACTTGGCCACTGGTCGATTCACGAACCTATAACAAATATGTACATATATATCAAAGTATGTTCAAAATATATTTACAACACTTTTAATATATTTTGATGTTTTAAGTTTATTAAGTCAGCTGTCCTCGTTAGTAACCTACAACTAGTTGTCCACAGTTAGATGTACAGAAATAAATCGATAAATATTATCTTGAATCAATCCACGACCCAGTGTATACGTATCTCAGTATTGATCACAACTCAAACTATACATATTTTGGAATCAACCTCAACCCTGTATAGCTAACTCCAACATTCACATATAGAGTGTCTATGGTTGTTCCGAAATATATATAGATGTGTCGACATGATAGGTCGAAACATTGTATACGTGTCTATGGTATCTCAAGATTACATAATATACAATACAAGTTGATTAAGTTATGGTTGAAATAGATTTGTTACCAATTTTCACGTAGCTAAAATGAGAAAAATTATCCAATCTTGTTTTACCCATAACTTCTTCATTTTAAATCCGTTTTGAGTGAATCAAATTGCTATGGTTTCATATTGAACTCTATTTTATGAATCTAAACAGAAAAAGTATAGGTTTATAGTCGGAAATTTAAGTTACAAGTCGTTTTTGTAAATGTAGTCATTTCAGTCGAAAGAACGACGTCTAGATGACCATTTTAGAAAACATACTTCCACTTTGAGTTTAACCATAATTTTTGGATATAGTTTCATGTTCATAATAAAAATAATTTTCTCAAAATAACAACTTTTAAATCAAAGTTTATCATAGTTTTTAATTAACCAACCCAAAACAGCCCGCGGTGTTACTACGACGGCGTAAATCCGGTTTTACGGTGTTTTTCGCGTTTCCAAGTTTTAAATCATTAAGTTAGCATATCATATAGATATAGAACATATGTTTAGTTAATTTTAAAAGTCAAGTTAGAAGGATTAACTTTTGTTTGCGAACAAGTTTAGAATTAACTAAACTATGTTCTAGTGATTACGAGTTTAAACCTTCGAATAAGATAGTTTTATATATATGAATCGAATGATGTTATGAACATCATTACTACCTCAAGTTTAGTAGGTAAACCTACTGGAAGTGACAAGAAATGATCTAGCTTCAAAGGATCTTGGATGGCTTGAAAGTTCTTGAAGTAGGATCATGACACAAAAACAAGTTCAAGTAAGATTTTTACTCGAATTAAGATAGTTTATAGTTATAGAAATTGAATCAAAGTTTGAATATGAATATTACCTTGAATAAGAAAGATAACCTACTGTATATAACAAAGGTTTCTTGATCTTAGATGATTACTTGGAATGGATTAGAAAGCTTGGAAGTAAATTAGTAAACTTGAAGGGATTTTTGAAGTGTTCTTGAAGTGTTCTTCCTATGATGATTATAGCTTGATTATTGAAGTGATTTTTGATGAAGATGATGATTAACTACTGGAAAAATACGTTCATAATAGTCTGGGTGTGTTGAGAGAGAATTAGAAAGAGAATTGGAAGTGAAATGGAGTGAATGATGAGTGGTAATTGGTGAGTGGTGAGTGGGGTTAAAAGGAGTTCTAGTTAGTTGACTAGCTCATGGTAGAAGTTAAAATTAATTAGTCATACATGACATAATCAAGAGTGGAATCCCATGCTAGTTCCTATTGGTATATACTCATAGTAAGTACGTTTTGAAGCTGTGTATAATACGGGTAAAAATACGACTAGAATTCTTGATGAAAGAAAAGAATGAGAAAGTAACTGTAACCATTTTCGTTAAGTATGAGTGTTTTGATATATGTCTTGAAGTCTTCCAAAAGTATTTTAATACATCTATATACACTACATGTATATACATTTTAACTGAGTCGTTAAGTCATCGTTAGTCGTTACATGTAAGTGTTGTTTTGAAACCTTTAAGTTAACGATCTCAATTAATGTTGTTAACCCATTGTTTATTATATCTAATGAGATGTTAAATTATTATATTATCATGATATTATGATATATTAATATATCTTAATATGATATATATACATTTAAATGTCGTTACAACGATAATCGTTACATATATGTCTCGTTTCGAAATCCTTAAGTTAGTAGTCTTATTTATATGTATATAACTCATTGTTAATATACTTATGGAGATACTTACTTATCATAATCTCATGTTAACCATATGTATATCCATATATATATCGTCATGTCGTTTTTACAAGTTTTAACGTTCGTGAATCGCCGGTCAACTTGGGTGGTCAATTGTCTATATGAAACATATTTCAATTAATCAAGTCTTAACAAGTTTGATTGCTTAACATGTTGGAAACATTTAATCATGTAAATATCAATCTCAATTAATATATATAAACATGGAAAAGTTCGGGTCACTACAGTACCTACCCGTTAAATAAATTTCGTCCCGAAATTTTAAGCTGTTGAAGGTGTTGACGAATCTTCTGGAAATAGATGCGGGTATTTCTTCTTCATCTGATCTTCACTCTCCCAGGTGAACTCGGGTCCTCTACGAGCATTCCATCGAACCTTAACAATTGGTATTTTGTTTTGCTTAAGTCTTTTAACCTCACGATCCATTATTTCGACGGGTTCTTTGATGAATTGGAGTTTTTCGTTGATTTGGATTTCATCTAACGAAATAGTGAGATCTTCTTTAGCAAAACATTTCTTCAAATTCGAGACGTGGAAAGTGTTATGTACAGCCGCGAGTTGTTGAGGTAACTCAAGTCGGTAAGCTACTGGTCCGACATGATCAATAATCTTGAATGGTCCAATATACCTTGGATTTAATTTCCCTCGTTTACCAAATCGAACAACGCCTTTCCAAGGTACAACTTTAAGCATGACCATCTCTCCAAATTCAAATTCTATATCTTTTCTTTTAATGTCAGCGTAGCTCTTTTGTCGACTTTGGGCGGTTTTCAACCGTTGTTGAATTTGGATGATCTTCTCGGTAGTTTCTTGTATAATCTCCGGGCCGTAATCTGTCTATCCCCCACTTCACTCCAACAAATCGGAGACCTGCACTTTCTACCATAAAGTGCTTCAAACGGCGCCATCTCAATGCTTGAATGGTAGCTGTTGTTGTAGGAAAATTCTGCTAACGGTAGATGTCGATCCCAACTGTTTTCGAAATCAATAACACATGCTCGTAGCATGTCTTTAAGCGTTTGTATCGTCCTTTTGCTCTGCCCATCAGTTTGTGGATGATAGGCAGTACTCATGTCTAGACGAGTTCCTAATGCTTGCTGTAATGTCTGCCAGAATCTTGAAATAAATCTGCCATCCCTATCAGAGATAATAGAGATTGGTATTCCATGTCTGGAGACGACTTCCTTCAAATACAGTCGTGCTAACTTCTCCATCTTGTCATCTTCTCTTATTGGCAGGAAGTGTGCTGATTTGGTGAGACGGTCTACTATTACCCAAATAGTATCAAAACCACTTGCAGTCCTTGGCAATTTAGTGATGAAATCCATGGTAATGTTTTCCCATTTCCATTCCGGGATTTCGGGTTGTTGAAGTAGACCTGATGGTTTCTGATGCTCAGCTTTGACCTTAGAACACGTCAAACATTCTCCTACGTATTTAGCAACATCGGCTTTCATACTCGGCCACCAAAAATGTTTCTTGAGATCCTTGTACATCTTCCCCGTTCCAGGATGTATTGAGTATCTGGTTTTATGAGCTTCTCTAAGTACCATTTCTCTCATCTCTCCAAATTTTGGTACCCAAATCCTTTCAGCCCTATACCGGGTTCCGTCTTCCCGAATATTAAGATGCTTCTCCGATCCTTTGGGTATTTCATCCTTTAAATTTCTCTCTTTTAAAACTCCTTGTTGCGCCTCCTTTATTTGAGTAGTAAGGTTATTATGAATCATTATATTCATAGATTTTACTCGAATGGGTTCTCTGTCCTTCCTGCTCAAGGCATCGGCTACCACATTTGCCTTCCCCGGGTGGTAACGAATCTCAAAGTCGTAATCATTCAATAATTCAATCCACCTACGCTGCCTCATATTCAGTTGTTTCTGATTAAATATGTGTTGAAGACTTTTGTGGTCGGTATATATAATACTTTTGACCCCATATAAGTAGTGCCTCCAAGTCTTTAATGCAAAAACAACCGCGCCTAATTCCAAATCATGCGTCGTATAATTTTGTTCGTGAATCTTCAATTGTCTAGACGCATAAGCAATCACCTTCGTTCGTTGCATTAATACACAACCGAGACCTTGCTTTGATGCGTCACAATAAATCACAAAATCATCATTCCCTTCAGGCAATGACAATATAGGTGCCGTAGTTAGCTTTTTCTTCAATAACTGAAACGCTTTCTCTTGTTCATCATTCCATTCAAATTTCTTCCCTTTATGCGTTAATGCAGTCAAGGGTTTTGCTATTCTGGAAAAGTCTTGGATGAACCTTCTGTAGTAACCAGCTAGTCCTAAAAATTGGCGTATGTGTTTCGGAGTTTTCGGGGTTTCCCACTTTTCAACAGTTTCTATCTTTGCCGGATCCACCTTAATACCTTCTTTGTTCACTATGTGACCGAGGAATTGAACTTCTTCCAACCAAAATGCACACTTTGAAAACTTAGCGTACAATTCTTCCTTCCTCAATACTTCTAACACCTTTCTCAAATGTTCACCGTGTTCTTGGTCATTCTTTGAGTAAATAAGTATGTCATCAATGAAAACAATGACAAACTTGTCAAGGTATGGTCCACACACTCGGTTCATAAGGTCCATGAACATAGCTGGTGCATTAGTTAAACCAAACGGCATGACCATAAACTCGTAATGACTGTAATGTGTTCTGAAAGCAGTCTTTGGAATATCATCTTCTTTCACCCGCATTTGATGATACCCGAAACGTTAGTCAATCTTTGAATAAACAGATGAGCCTTGTAGTTGATCAAATAAGTCGTCGATTCTCGGTAGTGGGTAGCGGTTCTTGATGGTAAGTTTGTTCAACTCTCGGTAGTCGATACACAACCTGAATGTACCATCTTTCTTCTTGACAAACAAAACAGGAGCTCCCTACGGTGATGTGCTTGGTCGAATGAAACCACGCTCTAAAAGTTCATGTAATTGGCTTTGCAGTTCTTTCATCTCGCTGGGTGCGAGTCTGTAAGGAGCACGAGCTATTGGTGCAGCTCCTGGTACAAGATCTATTTGAAATTCAACGGATCGATGTGGGGGTAATCCCGGTAATTCTTTCGAAAATACATCGGGAAATTCTTTTGCAATGGGAACATCATTGATGCTCTTTTCTTCAGTTTGTACTTTCTCGACGTGTGTTAGAACAGCATAGCAACCTTTTCTTATTAGTTTTTGTGCCTTCAAATTACTAATAAGATGTAGCTTCGTGTTGCCCTTTTCTCCGTACACCATTAAGGGTTTTCCTTTTTCTCGTATAATGCGAATTGCATTTTTGTAACAAACGATCTCTGCTTTCACTTCTTTCAACCAGTCCATACCGATTATCACATCAAAACTCCCTAACTCTACTGGTATCAAATCAATCTTAAATGTTTCGCTAACCAGTTTAATTTCTCGATTTCGACATATATTATCTGCTGAAATTACTTTACCATTTGCTAATTCGAGTATAAATTTACTATCCAAAGGCGTCAATGGACAATTTAATTTAGCACAAAAATCTCTACTCATATAGCTTCTATCCGCACCCGAATCAAATAAAACGTAAGCAGATTTATTGTCAATAAGAAACGTACCCGTAACAAGCTCCGGGTCTTCCTGTGCCTCTGCCGCATTAATATTGAAAACTCTTCCACGGCCTTGTCCATTCGTGTTCTCCTGGTTCGGGCAATTTCTAATGATGTGGCCTAGTTTTCCACATTTATAACAAACTACATTGGCATAACTTGCTCCGACACTACTTGCTCCGCCATTACTCGTTCCGACACCATTTGTTCCTTTCGTTCTATTAACCCCTGGTCCGTAGACCTCACACTTCGCCGCGCTATGACCATTTCTTTTACACTTGTTGCAAAATTTGGTGCAGAACCCCGAGTGATACTTTTCACACCTTTGGCATAGCTGCTTCTGATTGTTGTTTTTGTTGCGGTTATTATTGTTGTTGGGATGATTGTTGTAGTTGTTGCTACTGTTGTTGTTGTTGTTGTTGTTGTTGTTGTTGTTGTTGTTGTTGTTGTTGTTGTTGTTGTTGGGCCGTTTGTTGTAGTTGCGATTGATGTTGTGATTGTTGGGATAATTGTTGCGATTATTGTTGTAATTGCTGTTGTTATTGTATTGGTGATTCTTATCACCGTTTTCCTCCCACTTTCTTTTGACTTGCTTCACATTGGCCTCTTCAGCAGTCTGTTCTTTAATTCTTTCTTCAATCTAATTCACTAGTTTGTGAGCCATTCTACATGCCTGTTGTATGGAGGCGGGCTCGTGTGAACTTATATCTTCTTGGATTCTTTCCGGTAATCCTTTCACAAACGCGTCGATCTTCTCTTCCTCATCTTCTAATGCTCCCGAACACAATAGGCACAATTCTGTGAATCGTCTTTCGTACGTGGTAATATCAAATCCTTGGGTTCGTAACCCTCTAAGTTCTGTCTTGAGCTTATTGACCTCGGTTCTGGGACGGTACTCCACCTTCATCAAGTGCTTGAATGCTGACCACGGTAGTGCGTATGCATCGTCTTGTCCCACTTGCTCTAGATAGGTATTCCACCATGTTAACGCAGAACCTGTGAAGGTATGCGTAGCGTACTTCACTTTGTCCTCTTCAGTACACTTACTTATGGCAAACACCGATTCGACCTTCTCGGTCCACCGTTTCAATCCGATCGGTCCTTCGGTTCCATCAAATTCCAAAGGTTTGCAGGCAGTGAATTCTTTGTAGGTGCATCCTACACGATTTCCTGTACTGCTAGATCCAAGGTTATTATTGGTATGTAGCGCAGCCTGTACTGCGGCTATGTTTGAAGCTAGAAAAGTAAGGAATTCCTCTTCATTCATATTCACGGTATGTCGAGTAGTCGGTGCCATTTCCTTCAAAATAGTCAAATGGAACAAGTTAATCATACAGAATGTTAAGAGTAGTTAATAGTATTTCGTAGCATAATATGAACTCATTTATAAAAGCTTTTTCTTCATATTAGCGTTTTATAAGTTTAAATTCGGGTAGTACCTACCCGTTAAGTTCATACTTAGTAGCTAATATACAATTCAACTACTACAATTCTATATGAAAAACTGATTATAATAATATTTCGCGTTCAAACTTTTACACAATATTTTACAAACTTACAATACTGCTTATTTTACATATAGCATGAAATATAGCACACAATAAATTTGATACAAGATGGTTGTGAAGATAATTCTAGCTAGTACACAAGTCGTTCAGCAAAGGCAATAAAGACACGTAATTCATACGTCCAGAAACAAGTCATGCATTCTGGTTTTACTAGGATTACTTCCCATTCTTGGTCTTGTGGAACATAACCGTTATGGCCGTTGATAAGACAGCGTGTTGTAACATCGTCAAAGGGACGAGGGTTACGTAATGTCCAACAGTCCCGTAACAATCTAAAAACCTCATTTCTTACCCCAATTACCGACTCCGTCACTTGTGGGAACGTTTTGTTTAATAGTTGTAGCCCGATGTTCTTGTTCTCACTTTGGTGAGAAGAGAACATTACTAATCCGTAAGCATAACATGCTTCTTTATGTTGCATGTTAGCCGCTTTTTCTAAATCATGAAGTCCAATATTCGGATATATTGAGTCAAAATAATTTCTTAACCCATTGCGTAAAATAGCATTTGGGTTCCCCGCAATATATGCGTCAAAGTAAACACATCGTAACTTATGGATTTCCCAATGTGATATCCCCCATCTTTCGAACGAAAGCCTTTTATAAACCAAGGCATTCTTGGAATGTTCTTCGAATGTCTTACAAACTGATCTCGCCTTAAATAGTTGTGCCGAAGAATTCTGACCGACTCTAGACAAGATTTCATCAATCATGTCTCCGGGTAGGTCTCTTAAAATATTGGGTTGTCTATCCATTTTGTGTTTTTATACTATAAAATAGACAAGAGTTAGATTCATAAAAAAAAATACTTATTAATACAAGCAATTTTTACATATATCATAAAGCATAAGCACACTATATTACTTATATTACACCACACGAATACAACTATCTTATTCCGACTCGCTTGTTTCTTCTTCTTCGGTTTTGGTTCGTTTTGCCAAGTTTCTAGGGATATATGATGTTCCCCTAATACGAGCCGTCGTTATCCACATTGGTTTAGAAAAACCTGGTGGTTTAGAGGTTCCCGGGTCATTGTTACAACTTAAGGACTTCGGGGGTTGACGATACATATAAAGTTCATCGGGGTTGGAATTAGATTTCTCTATTTTTATGCCCTTTCCCTTATTATTTTCTTTTGCCTTTTTAAATTCAGTTGGGGTAATTTCTATAACATCATCGGAATTCTCGTCGGAATCCGATTCATCGGAGAATTGGTAATCCTCCCAATATTTTGCTTCCTTGGCGGAAACACCATTGACCATAATTAACCTTGGTCGGTTGGTTGAGGATTTTCTTTTACTTAACCGTTTTATTATTTCCCCCACCGGTTCTATTTCTTCATCCGGTTCCTCCTCTTCCGGTTTTGATTCTTCTTCCGGTTCCGACTCTTCTTCCGGTTCCTCTTCGGGAACTTGTGAATCAGTCCACGAATCATTCCAATTTACATTTGACTCTTCATTATTATTAGGTGAGTCAATGGGACTTGTTCTAGAGGTAGACATCTATCACATAATATCAAACGCGTTAAGAGATTAATATATCACATAATATTCACATGTTAAAAATATATATATTTCCAACAAAATTTGTTAAGCAATCATTTTTCAAGTAAACACGGTCGAAGTCCAGACTCACTAATGCATCCTAACAAACTCGATAAGACACACTAATGCAAAATTCTGGTTCTCTAAGACCAACGCTCGGATACCAACTGAAATGTCCCGTTCTTATTGATTAAAAACGTTCCATATTAATTGATTTCGTTGCGAGGTTTTGACCTCTATATGAGACGTTTTTCAAAGACTGCATTCATTTTAAAACAAACCATAACCTTTATTTCATCAATAAAGGTTTAAAAAAAAAACTTTACGTAGATTATCAAATAATGATAATCTAAAATATCTTGTTTACACTCGACCATTACATAATGGTTTACAATACAAATATGTTACAATGAAATAAGTTTCTTGAATGCAGTTTTTACATAATATCATACAAGCATGGACTCCAAATCTCGTCCTTATTTAAGTATGCGATAGCGGAAGCTCTTAATAATCACCTGAGAATAAACATGCTTAAAACGTCAACAAAAATGTTGGTGAGTTATAGGTTTAACCTATATATTATCAAATCATAATAATAGACCACAAGATTTCATATTTCAATACACATCCCATACATAGAGATAAAAATCATTCATATGGTGAACACCTGGTAACCGACATTAACAAGATGCATATATAAGAATATCCCCATCATTCCGGGACACCCTTCGGATATGATATAAATTTCGAAGTACTAAAGCATCCGGTACTTTGGATGGGGTTTGTTAGGCCCAATAGATCTATCTTTAGGATTCGCGTCAATTAGGGTGTCTGTTCCCTAATTCTTAGATTACCAGACTTAATAAAAAGGGGCATATTCGATTTCGATAATTCAACCATAGAATGTAGTTTCACGTACTTGTGTCTATTTTGTAAATCATTTATAAAACCTGCATGTATTCTCATCCCAAAAATATTAGATTTTAAAAGTGGGACTATAACTCACTTTCACAGATTTTTTACTTCGTCGGGAAGTAAAACTTGGCCACTGGTCGATTCACGAACCTATAACAAATATGTACATATATATCAAAGTATGTTCAAAATATATTTACAACACTTTTAATATATTTTGATGTTTTAAGTTTATTAAGTCAGCTGTCCTCGTTAGTAACCTACAACTAGTTGTCCACAGTTAGATGTACAGAAATAAATCGATAAATATTATCTTGAATCAATCCACGACCCAGTGTATACGTATCTCAGTATTGATCACAACTCAAACTATACATATTTTGGAATCAACCTCAACCCTGTATAGCTAACTCCAACATTCAAATATAGAGTGTCTATGGTTGTTCCGAAATATATATAGATGTGTCGACATGATAGGTCGAAACATTGTATACGTGTCTATAGTATCTCAAGATTACATAATATACAATACAAGTTGATTAAGTTATGGTTGGAATAGATTTGTTACCAATTTTCACGTAGCTAAAATGAGAAAAAATTATCCAATCTTGTTTTACCCATAACTTCTTCATTTTAAATCCGTTTTGAGTGAATCAAATTGCTATGGTTTCATATTGAACTCTATTTTATGAATCTAAACAGAAAAAGTATAGGTTTATAGTCGGAAATTTAAGTTACAAGTCGTTTTTGTAAAGGTAGTCATTTCAGTCGAAAGAACGACGTCTAGATGACCATTTTAGAAAACATACTTCCACTTTGAGTTTAACCATAATTTTTGGATATAGTTTCATGTTCATAATAAAAATAATTTTCTCTGAATAACAACTTTTAAATCAAAGTTTATCATAGTTTTTAATTAACTAACCCAAAACAGCCCGCGGTGTTACTACGACGGCGTAAATCCGGTTTTACGGTGTTTTTAGTGTTTCCAAGTTTTAAATCATTAAGTTAGCATATCATATAGATATAGAACATGTGTTTAGTTAATTTTAAAAGTCAAGTTAGAAGGATTAACTTTTGTTTGCGAGCAAGTTTAGAATTAACTAAACTATGTTCTAGTGATTACGAGTTTAAACCTTCGAATAAGATAGTTTTATATATATGAATCGAATGATGTTATGAACATCATTACTACCTCAAGTTTAGTAGGTAAACCTACTGGAAGTGACAAGAAATGATCTAGCTTCAAAGGATCTTGGATGGCTTGAAAGTTCTTGAAGTAGGATCATGACACAAAAACAAGTTCAAGTAAGATTTTTACTCGAATTAAGATAGTTTATAGTTATAGAAATTGAATCAAAGTTTGAATATGAATATTACCTTGAATAAGAAAGATAACCTACTGTATATAACAAAGGTTTCTTGATCTTAGATGATTACTTGGAATGGATTAGAAAGCTTGGAAGTAAATTAGTAAACTTGAAGGGATTTTTGAAGTGTTCTTGAAGTGTTCTTCCTATGATGATTATAGCTTGATTCTTGAAGTGATTTTTGATGAAGATGATGATTAACTACTGGAAAAATACGTTCATAATAGTGTGGGTGTGTTGAGAGAGAATTAGAAAGAGAATTGGAAGTGAAATGGAGTGAATGATTAGTGGTAATTGGTGAGTGGTGAGTGGGGTTAAAAGGAGTTCTAGTTAGTTGACTAGCTCATAGTAGAAGTTAAAATTGATTAGTCATACATGACATAATCAAGATTGGAATCCCATGCTAGTTCCTATTGGTATATACTCATAGTAAGTACGTTTTGAAGCTGTGTATAATACGGGTAAAAATACGACTAGAATTCTTGATGAAAGAAAAGAATGGGAAAGTAACTGTAACCATTTTCGTTAAGTATGAGTGTTTTGATATATGTCTTGAAGTCTTCCAAAAGTATTTTAATACATCTATATACACTACATGTATATACATTTTAACTGAGTCGTTAAGTCATCGTTAGTCGTTACATGTAAGTGTTGTTTTGAAACCTTTAAGTTAACGATCTCAATTAATGTTGTTAACCCATTGTTTATTATATCTAATGAGATGTTAAATTATTATATTATCATGATATTATGATATATTAATATATCTTAATATGATATATATACATTTAAATGTCGTTACAACGATAATCGTTACATATATGTCTCGTTTCGAAATCCTTAAGTTAGTAGTCTTATTTATATGTATATAACTCATTGTTAATATACTTATGGAGATACTTACTTATCATAATATCATGTGAACCATATGTATATCCATATATATATCGTCATGTCGTTTTTACAAGTTTTAACGTTCGTGAATCGCCGGTCAACTTGGGTGGTCAATTGTCTATATGAAACATATTTCAATTAATCAAGTCTTAACAAGTTTGATTGCTTAACATGTTGGAAACATTTAATCATGTAAATATCAATCTCAATTAATATATATAAACATGGAAAAGTTCGGGTCACTACAGTACCTACCCGTTAAATAAATTTCGTCCCGAAATTTTAAGCTGTTGAAGGTGTTGACGAATCTTCTGGAAATAGATGCGGGTATTTCTTCTTCATCTGATCTTCACGCTCCCAGGTGAACTCGGGTCCTCTACGAGCATTCCATCGAACCTTAACAATTGGTATCTTGTTTTGCTTAAGTCTTTTAACCTCACGATCCATTATTTCGACGGGTTCTTCGATGAATTGGAGTTTTTCGTTGATTTGGATTTCATCTAACGGAATAGTGAGATCTTCTTTAGCAAAACATTTCTTCAAATTCGAGACGTGGAAAGTGTTATGTACAGCCGCGAGTTGTTAAGGTAACTCAAGTCGGTAAGCTACTGGTCCGACATGATCAATAATCTTGAATGGTCCAATATACCTTGGATTTAATTTCCCTCGTTTACCAAATCGAACAACGCCTTTCCAAGGTGCAACTTTAAGCATGACCATCTCTCCAATTTCAAATTCTATATCTTTTCTTTTAATGTCAGCGTAGCTCTTTTGTCGACTTTGGGCGGTTTTCAACCGTTGTTGAATTTGGATGATCTTCTCGGTAGTTTCTTGTATAATCTCCGGGCCGTAATCTGTCTATCCCCCACTTCACTCCAACAAATCGGAGACCTGCACTTTCTACCATAAAGTGCTTCAAACGGCGCCATCTCAATGCTTGAATGGTAGCTGTTGTTGTAGGAAAATTCTGCTAACGGTAGATGTCGATCCCAACTGTTTCCGAAATCAATAAAACATGCTCGTAGCATGTCTTCAAGCGTTTGTATCGTCCTTTCGCTCTGCCCATCAGTTTGTGGATGATAGGCAGTACTCATGTCTAGACGAGTTCCTAATGCTTGCTGTAAGAACAAAGATGATAATTGATTAAGAATGCTAATAATGAAGTGTAAGAACAAAGATGATAATTGAGAGAAAGAAAGAAACACTTTGTAAGTGTGAGAAAATGGTGCAAGTTTAATGCTTGCATTCATGGCTATTTATAGCAAAAATATCACAAGTTTAGGTAATACAATAATATTACTTTTGTGTATCAATAATTGACTATCCATTTATATATATATTTATATATTATAACATTTTCTTATTTTACAGAGTTTCTGTGTGAAAATACAAGAAGGAATTGAAAAGAGAAAGAAAAGATAATTATGCTTAATTTCTCTCAAATTCTTTTCAAAACAGAAAGATTGAAAATTTTGAATGCCTTCTTTCTTTTCTCTATTCTTTTCGCTTATTTTCATTTCCTTAAATACTAGGGAACGGAGAGTAAAATCCCAATTACTTTTTAGAAAAATTACCTAGGGGTCCATGTATTTTACCAATATATCAAGCGAAGTCTCTATGTTTTTTTTACTTGGGTGGTCATTGTAATTTACTAATGGCACGTGGGGGTTCCTAACACAACCAGATGCTAAAAAAGTTCCTTAAGTGAATACTTTGGTTGTCCTTGATGCTAACAGACGTTAGTCGTGTCGGTTTCCTATTCCGGTTTCGTGTTTCGGGTTTCATATTTCATTTTTGATTTTCAATTTTCACGTTTCATTTTTTTCTTTTTGGTTTCAAATTTCTGTTTATTCCGAGTTTCGATTTCGGTTACGCATTTAGTTTTTCCCGTTTCGGTTCCGCGTTTCGATTCCGCGTTTCGGTTTCCCGTTTCAGTTTCGTGTTTCAGTTTCATGTTTCAGTTTCGCATTTTGGTTTTCGTTTTTCATTTTTAGCATTTTGGTTTGCGTTTCGGATCCGTATTTTGATTCCGTGTTTTAATTTTGCGTTTCGGTTTCGCATTTAAGTTTCAAATTTAAAGTTTGAAACACGAAACCAAAATGCGGAAACCAAAACATGAACTGAAACGTGAACCCAAATGCGGTAACCAAAACGTAAGACTAAAAAGGAAAAGTGAAATGCAAAACGCGAAATTGAAATGGAAAACCGAAACACGGAATCGAAAACGATTAACGTCTGTTAGCATCAGGACCACCCCAAAAGTATTTGATAGTGTTCCAAATGAACATATATTTAGTAGCAATATCGTTCCAATATGTAAAGTTTTTAAATGTAATTTCCTTATTTTTAGTTGTAATAGTTAAATAAATAAGTGCGAAGACGAAAGACGCAAATCGCTCGAAAATGAAGATTTAAAGACAAAAACAAAGATTTGAAAGACCAAAACGTCCAAAAAGCTCAAATGTACAAGATACAATTAAAAAGGTTCAAATTATTGATGAGGAACGTCTAAAAATGACAAGAGTACAAGTTACAAAACGCAAAGTACAAAATATAAAATTGTACGCAAGGACGTTCGAAAATCCGAAACCAGGACATGAACCAACTCTCAACGCTCGACGCAACGGTGTAAAAATTACGAGTCAACTATGCACAAGAATAAAATATAATATTTAAATAATTCATAATAAGAATAATATTAAATAATAAAAAGTTGTTAATTGAGCATAGTTCAGGGGTCGTAAATGAAAATTCAATTTTCATATTTCGCTATAAAAGGGATCTATGTTCGATGAATGAGGGGAGGAGAATTTTTCTCCGATCTTTTTTTCTTCGATCAATTATCAATATCAATTATCAATATCTATATTCTATATCTCTATCATAATGTTAATGTAATAAGATATAACAATAATCTTAATTTTAAGTTTAAATTATGATAATAATAAGATTTATGATAGAGATCATTTGAGTGTGTAAGTCGAAATTCTGTCCGTGTAACGCTACGCTATTTTTAATCATTGTAAGTTATGTTCAACCTTTTTACATTAATGTCTCGTAGCTAAGTTATTATTATGCTTATTTGAGCCGAAGTAATCGTGATGTTGGGCTAAAATATTAAGACGGGGTTATTGAACTTTGTACCATAATTGGGGTTTGGGCAAAAGACCGACACTTGTGGAAATTGGACTATTGACTATTAATAGATGGGGGGTATTGTCTAATTGAGTGACAACTCATTGGAGTCTGTCGAACCTATCTTCAAATTAATTATCCTAATAATTAATAATGATTATGGTTGTCCTATTTAGTGACGTTCATATGGAATCTATTATAATCATTTAATTAATTATTCGGGTTGGGTAATTGATTATTCAAACTGATCAAGTGGGTAAATTAATATTCATATCTAATCAAAACAGGGGTGGATTACATACAGTGATAACTGGTGTAATTGTTGACAGAAGTGATAACTGCGTCACAGTTTAAATCCTTAATCAGTTGGAATATTTGACTTCGGGTATAAGGGTAATTTGACGAGGATACTCGCACTTTATATTTATGACCGATGAACTATTATGGACAAAAACCAGATAGACGTATCAAATAAACCAGGACAAAGGACAATTAACCCATGGTAATAAATTAAAATCAACACGTCAAACATCATGATTACGGAAGTTTAAATAAGCATAATTCTTTTATTATATTTCTCATCGTATCTTTATTTACTGTCATTTTATTACTCGCAATTTTATTTACTGTCATTTTATTTATTGTCATTATTTTACGCACTTTAATTATCGTCATTTATCTTTACGCTTAAAATATAGAATCGACAAACCGGTCATTAAACGGTAAAACCCCCCTTTTATAATAATATTACTACTTATATAATTATATATATTTTGTATAAATATAGTTTTTAAAAATATAGTAAGTATCACCAGCTCCCTGTGGAACGAACCGGACTTACTAAAAACTACACTACTCTACGATTAGGTACACTGCCTATAGTGTTGTAGCAAGGTTTAGGTATATCCCATCCGTAAATTAATAAAACTTGTGTCATATTTTGTAGTATTTCCTAGTAAAAATAATACTATTTCGTACCCTCACGCTACATCATCAAGTTTTTGGCGCCGCTGCCGGGGACGCTAAAACGCTATATTTTTAATTATAATAGTATTGAAATAGAATATAATAATATAATAATATTGAAATAGAATATAATAATATAAAAATATTTAAGAATCTTTACGTAAATTTTAAAAAAAAAAAAGTCGTATTTATTAAATACTTTAGGGGTATATTATGTAACTTATAATTAATAATTGCTATCATGTCGCTTTCATGTAAATAGTAAATTAATTAATTTATTTTCATTTACTATTCATGAATAGTAAATGAATTTAAAAAAAAAAAAAAAAAGTTTTAAAAAAAAATTATAATTATAAAAAAATTATTAATTTATAAAAAAAAAAGCGTTTTTTTTAAAAAAAAAAAAAAAAATCGTTTTTTTAAAAAAAAAAAAAAAAAAAAAAAAAAAAAAAAAAAAAAAAAAAAAAAAAAAAATCGTTTTTTTTTTAAAAAAAATTAAAAAAAAAAAAAAAAAAAAAAAAAAAAAAAACGTAAAAAAAAAAAAAAAAAACGTAAAGAAAAAAAAAAAAAAATTACTAAAAAAAAAATATATATATTTTTAAAATTTTGTCTATAAAAAAAAAAATGTTTTTTTTAGTTTTATTACCTTTAGATTTTTAGACTATAGTCGCAACTTTTAGTATTAAGTTTAGTTTTGCCATAGTTATTTTTATACTTTTAGATTTTTAGGCTTTGCCGTAAAATCCCTTAAGTGCTTTTTCTTTAGACTAAGATTTAGGTGCCTTAAAATTTTGCGACGCCGTGTTAAAATTTTAGTATCCTTTTAAGTAATTCCCGTTTTTCGTTTAGAATCCCTTTTTAATTTTAGACGCGCTACAATTTTCTTATTTTTCGACCTTTTATTTTTTTCAACCATTTTTATTTTTCAAATTTTTTTTTTTTTTTTCCGACGCACTCTTTTTCTCTCTTATTTCTCGCTATTCTAGTTTTAGGACATAGATTTTTATTCTACTTCTTATCTAAATTTCTTAAAATTACGAAAATTTATTTTAAGTGGTTAAATTGATAGACATCAAAATTTTCTGGTTCGTAGTAATAGTTGGATTTGTACGTGGACCGGGTTATTGGAGCCAAACAGTCCTCAATTATATTGAGACCAAACGAATCCTGCCCCTCTGCTGCATCTTTTGGCTATTCGAAACGTGGGCAAAATCAGAAAAGTCTATTAATTGGATAACTTATTATAATTTTTCTTTCCTTTTTAAAAACTAATAGGATATTCAGTGAATGCACCGAGCAAAACGTTCACCACCTTTCATACGTTCACCACCTGTAACTCGATCAAGACATCTAGCAAATATTGTCGCCGTTGATTTTTCTTTAGAATCGTCATCTAGTCGAACAAGAACTCCAACTCAAATTTTCGATAATCCATCTTTTGAACCCGACTTCACAATTAAGAACCCGGAGCATATTCAAGGACAATTCCAAGATCCTGAACCACTAATTATTCCTCCTGAACCACAAACCGTTAAATCAGAATCCTCTAGTGATTCGTATTCAACAAATTCAATTATGGAAGTAACGGAACCTCTAAGTATGGAAGATCGAATGAGAGCCACACGCACGGGCCAAGGTCACGCCATTATTAAACCAGAAGTTAATGCTCCAGATTATGAAATTAAAGGACAAATCCTACACATGGTAACTAACCAATGCCAATTCAGTGGTGCACCGAATGAAGATCCTAACGAACACCTTCGTACGTTTAAAAGAATTTGTACACTATTCAAAATCCGAGAAGTGGAAGATGAGCAGATCTATCTCATGTTGTTTCCCTGGACTTTAAAGGGAGAAGCCAAAGATTGGTTAGAATCGTTACCTGAAGGGGCGATTGACACATGGGATGTTTTAGTTGAAAAATTTCTTAAACGATTCTTTCCGGCATCTAAAGCCGTGAGACTTCAAGGAGAAATTGTTACGTTCGCGCAAAATCCAAATGAAACATTATATGAGGCGTGGACAAGATTCGGAAGGATGTTGAGAGGATGTCCTCAACACGGATTAGATACTTTTCAAATAGTACAAATCTTCTATAAAGGCGTAGACATCGCCACACGAAAAGACATCGACATAACCGCTGGTGGTTCCATTATGAAGAAAACCGCAACTGAAGCTTACAAAATTATTGATAACACAGCCTCCCACTCGCATGAGTGGCACCAAGAAAAAGATATCTTTCGATCATCTAAAGCGGCTAGAGCCGATTCTAGCCATGACTTTGATTCCGTTTCCGCAAAAATAGATGCTTTCGAAAGACGAATGGAAAAGATGAATAAAGATATTCACGCAATACGAATCAGTTGTGAGCAATGCGGTGGACCACACTTATTGAAAGATTGTAATGTTGAACCAACGATGGAACAACGAGAGAATGTTTCTTATATGAACCAAAGGCCGGGAAATGATTATCAAAATAATTATCAACCGCCAAGGCCGAACTTCAATCGAAATCAATACATTCTTTACAATCCAAAAGGACCCGAAAATAACTTGTACAACCAACAAGGTCCGAATAACCAACCAACTCAAAACAACACTTTCAATCAACAAAGACCTAGCTTGTATAAACCACCACAACAACTCGAAGAGAAAAAGTCAAATCTAGAAGAAATGATAGCAAAGCTGATTGAATCTCAAACACAATTCATTACATCTCAAACCCAAACAAACGAGAGGTTTGATCAGTCATTAAGAACTCAACAAGCTTCCATTTTGAATCTTGAAAAACACGTAGGTACTCTTGCTAGCATGATGAGTGAGAGGAAACAAGGAAAGCTACCGAGTGATACTGAAGTAAATCCTCGGAATGAGAATGTTAACATGGTTTCAACGAATTCTGAAAAACCAGCTCCAGAAGATGGGAAGGTTTTAGATGTGAGTAACAATGAAAAAGTTACACCACCACCACCACCCGAGTATGTAAAGCCAGTGGTGGCACCATACAAACCACCCATCCCGTTTCCAAGAAAAGGAGTTGAGTATGAGCAAGTGATAGGTAATAAAGATTGTGATACCTCTGGAAAGAAGAAGAAGAAAAAGAATAAGAAAGTGCAAGAAACAAAAGCCGTAAATATAAACCCGGTGAAGACAGTTCCACCAAAACCTCCACCTAGGGTAGGTGATCCGGGTGAATTTATTGTTCCTTGTCTACTTAGTGATTGTGTCATGTATGATGCACTAGCAGATTTAGGTGCAAGTGTAAGTGTTATGCCTCTTTCCTTATATAAGAGATTAGGTGTAGGTAAGTTAAGTCCAACGGATATGAGTGTTCGACTCTTTGATCAAACCATTAAGCACCCAGTTGGAATTGCTGACAACCTACCCGTTCAAGTAGGCAATTTAACCTTTCTAGTCGAATTTATTGTCATTGACATAGAAGAGGACCCAAACATTCCTCTAATTTTAGGTCGGCCATTCTTAGCGTCCACCGGGGCGTTATTTGATGTAGGAAATGGAAGAATGACACTTAAAAGTGGTAACAAATCTATCACCTTTATGATTCGAAAGTCTAAATCTCCACCAACTAAAACCGTTGAACCAGTAAAAACGATTGGTAATAACCATGTTGTTTTACCAACTCCAACGGTAGTGCTTAGCAATAATAAAACGCCTAAGTGTGGGGAAAATAAAGTAAAACCTAATGATGACTTGATAATAAAGAACCCCATTGTTGATACGAAATTAAATGACCCCGTTATTAACAGTTCAATGAAGAAACTTTTTAAACGGGCTATCGATGCTAGAAGTAAGGGGAACTTTAAGTTATGTAACCGGTTAGTATCCAATCTGTCACCTAAAGAAAAGGCGAAACTAGTTGAATTTTGGGATACTACGGAAGAAGCCGGGCACTGGCTTAAAGAAAAAGTCACAGATAGGCAAGTTGATTATGGACCAAGAGAAATTGACGATGAAGCTAATCACAATTTCGACACCACAGCTACCTAAGTGTGGGGAGATTCAAATGTTCTAAAAGGAAAATGTTGTCGAGAGTTAGTTGTTCTGTTCTCGTGTAGTTCCGAGAATGGAATCCGATTGGTCTTTTCCGCTAGCAGACACTAAAGAACTAGTTTTCTCCCTCCATTCTGAATCTTTTTATTTAGTAGGTTTTATAAAAAATTAATATGCTTTTTAAATTTATGTTTTGAATGATTTTAAAAACAAAAATTTACTTTATTTCATTAAGTTTAAAAAATGATTTCTAAAATTCGTCGTGAGTTAAAGACTAGGTCGTTGAGCCGAAATTACTTTACCCGAGGGCGGGGCGACAAATTTTGTTATCATTATTTTTAATTTTATTGATTTAAAGTATGCCAAAAATATTATACTTTATAAATTTTTGAAAAGTGGGGTTATAAACCAAACTTCAAAAATATATATATATATATATGTTTGTATTTTATGTTATGTACAAAACAGGGTAAAACAGCGCACTTTCAAAGACTAGCATTAAGTTCAGCAAAAGCTAATAATTTTGACGACAATATCAAATGTGAGATAACAACAATATGTTTGCAAACTCGGTATTTTTAATAACTTTTCTACGCTAATCACCCTCATGAATTTATAATTGTAGTCTGATTTCATGCAAATGAGGGCATTGCATGATCTCAAGTGTGGGGAAGGGTTATAAATTCTCTCGGGTTTACACTTGGTTTATTTGCCAAATTTTGTAAAAATTTGAAAAATTTTCAACTAAATGAACTCAAAATCATGTTTATACATATTTATGAACGATGAAAACTAGGTGTTAATACCGAAATTATCGTTACCTCGAAAAGGACATAAATTGAGAAACAACTTAAAACGCTTGAATTCATTTAAAATGGAATAAAGGAGAATAAAAAGGCAAAGAAAGAAACTAAGTGTGGGGAGAATGTACCAAGTTATTCAATTAAAAACTATCTATCACATATTTTTGTACAAGATTATTGCAGGTACTTTTGTTTTGGACGATTTTAATCAGTTTTACCCGATTTACTGTAAGAAAGATGGATCTACACGATGAATCAATTCCATCATTAAAAGGAAGTAAAGTCTTCCGAAAAAGACACGCGCTTCTTGATTTAGGTCATGAAGTTGTCGTCCAGACCAGCTGTAGGTTGACGAAAAATCTAGAAAAGTCATCACTAAAATCAGCAGGAAATCCACGGACCTCAGCATCAAACAGGGTCGCCAAGTGGTCAGATTTATCCTAACCATGAGAAGGATTTATCTCGTACAATGGGGGGGCACCGTGCAAATTAGCTTGATAAGACTAATGAATCAGATCCCCAGAAAGGATAATCTCCTTAAAGATTAAAAATCAGCTTTTAAGACTGATATTACTCAATCCTAGAGATTGACCTTAAAGATTGAGAATTCAAACTCATGGAATTCAATGATATCTAAACTCGAGCTTGAACGAGAAAATATTTTGATCAAAATTGCAAACCGATTTGTTTTCTGAAAATCCATTTTCAATGCGTTCATTACCATTGAACGTAAAATCCTAGGAATTCACCTGGAATTCATTAGGTCACCTGAACTAAATCGGGTGTCAACCGTAAGAACGGTGGTTGCATAGCATGGTCGGAGACAGGACCTTGTGCCAGACCGAAAAATCATAGGATGATCTTTACTATCGCTCCTACCAAGGATAGTTCTAGCATCCAACACGTTAAAAGACCATAATCATCTGCATGTCACGGGACATTGCCTTAACAATTTCTTGTTCATCGCTTTCCTTTACAACCGGACGGTAGTTTGCCGAAAGGTAATATACGGAACAAGTAAACTGGATGTGTGCTTTCCGATACCGGGATAGCAGTGGATTACACGAACCTAAATGTTTTTAGCCAAAATATTGATCCACAAATATATTTTGCAACACCAATGGTGGATCAAATCAGAAAACTTATCTAGGGTAAAAGCTAGATTGAATTTTCAAAAGATCAAATGTTTTCATAAAGATCCTATTTCCTAAAGGATCTAAATTTTTATAGTCATGTGGGACTGTAAACCGCCTTTCAAATGTGCACTTTGCTTTGGAAACCGAAAGTAAATCGGCTATTTGATTGCAAGTGTCGTTGACCTAAACCCAAGGCAACTGTGGATGACACACCCACCTTTAACCATCATTACTGTCATTGTTTATACCTCTATATCAAAATCACTGATGTACAAAATGTGATGAATAAAAAAAGTGATTCATGTATGTTTTTATTTCAAGTTCTGTATTGCTTGAGGACAAGCAACGCTCAAGTGTGGGGATATTTGATAGTGTTCCAAATGAACATATATTTAGTAGCAATATCGTTCCAATATGTAAAGTTTTTAAATGTAATTTCCTTATTTTTAGTTGTAATAGTTAAATAAATAAGTGCGAAGACGAAAGACGCAAATCGCTCGAAAATGAAGATTTAAAGACAAAAACAAAGATTTGAAAGACCAAAACGTCCAAAAAGCTCAAATGTACAAGATACAATTAAAAAGGTTCAAATTATTGATGAGGAACGTCTAAAAATGACAAGAGTACAAGTTACAAAACGCAAAGTACAAAATATAAAATTGTACGCAAGGACGTTCGAAAATCCGAAACCAGGACATGAACCAACTCTCAACGCTCGACGCAACGGTGTAAAAATTACGAGTCAACTATGCACAAGAATAAAATATAATATTTAAATAATTCATAATAAGAATAATATTAAATAATAAAAAGTTGTTAATTGAGCATAGTTCAGGGGTCGTAAATGAAAATTCAATTTTCATATTTCGCTATAAAAGGGATCTATGTTCGATGAATGAGGGGAGGAGAATTTTTCTCCGATCTTTTTTTCTTCGATCAATTATCAATATCAATTATCAATATCTATATTCTATATCTCTATCATAATGTTAATGTAATAAGATATAACAATAATCTTAATTTTAAGTTTAAATTATGATAATAATAAGATTTATGATAGAGATCATTTGAGTGTGTAAGTCGAAATTCTGTCCGTGTAACGCTACGCTATTTTTAATCATTGTAAGTTATGTTCAACCTTTTTACATTAATGTCTCGTAGCTAAGTTATTATTATGCTTATTTGAGCCGAAGTAATCGTGATGTTGGGCTAAAATATTAAGACGGGGTTATTGAACTTTGTACCATAATTGGGGTTTGGGCAAAAGACCGACACTTGTGGAAATTGGACTATTGACTATTAATAGATGGGGGGTATTGTCTAATTGAGTGACAACTCATTGGAGTCTGTCGAACCTATCTTCAAATTAATTATCCTAATAATTAATAATGATTATGGTTGTCCTATTTAGTGACGTTCATATGGAATCTATTATAATCATTTAATTAATTATTCGGGTTGGGTAATTGATTATTCAAACTGATCAAGTGGGTAAATTAATATTCATATCTAATCAAAACAGGGGTGGATTACATACAGTGATAACTGGTGTAATTGTTGACAGAAGTGATAACTGCGTCACAGTTTAAATCCTTAATCAGTTGGAATATTTGACTTCGGGTATAAGGGTAATTTGACGAGGATACTCGCACTTTATATTTATGACCGATGAACTATTATGGACAAAAACCAGATAGACGTATCAAATAAACCAGGACAAAGGACAATTAACCCATGGTAATAAATTAAAATCAACACGTCAAACATCATGATTACGGAAGTTTAAATAAGCATAATTCTTTTATTATATTTCTCATCGTATCTTTATTTACTGTCATTTTATTACTCGCAATTTTATTTACTGTCATTTTATTTATTGTCATTATTTTACGCACTTTAATTATCGTCATTTATCTTTACGCTTAAAATATAGAATCGACAAACCGGTCATTAAACGGTAAAACCCCCCTTTTATAATAATATTACTACTTATATAATTATATATATTTTGTATAAATATAGTTTTTAAAAATATAGTAAGTATCACCAGCTCCCTGTGGAACGAACCGGACTTACTAAAAACTACACTACTCTACGATTAGGTACACTGCCTATAGTGTTGTAGCAAGGTTTAGGTATATCCCATCCGTAAATTAATAAAACTTGTGTCATATTTTGTAGTATTTCCTAGTAAAAATAATACTATTTCGTACCCTCACGCTACATCATCAGTATTCACTAAACGAACTTTTTTTTTTAACTTCTATCAGTGTCAGAGACCACCACGTAACATTAGTAAATCACAGTGACCAACCAAGTTAAAAAAACATAGGGATTGTTGATAATGCTAAAAACATCCTCAAGAAAGACAAGCTTTTAGTTGCAATTGTTCTATTTAAAAGTGATATTCGTTTAAATAATAAAAGGTGAAGACAAAAGACAGATTCGACGAATTGAAGACGCAAACGACCAAAAAGCTCAAAAGTAAAAAAGACAATCAAAGAGGTTCCAATTATTGATAAGAAACGTCTCAAAATTACAAGAGTACAAGATTCAAAACGCAAAGTACAAGATATTAAATTGTACGCAAGGACGTTCGAAAATCCGGAACCGGGACCAGAGTCAACTCTCAACGTTCGACGCAACGGACTAAAAATTACAAGTCAACTATGCATATGAATATAATATAATATATAATTAATTCTTAAAATTAATATATATATTATATTATATTTATAAAACGTCGGCACAAGGAAACAAGCAACATGTGAGCTCTCCCAGCTGGCCATGCGATCGCATGGCCAGGAAGAAGAAAGTCCATGCGATCGCATGGCATGAAAAGTCAGGCCACATCTCCTATAAATTCGCAGTTTGGTGAACGCAAAAAACATATATATCCATCTCTCTATCTATATACGTAATATTTATATTTATAATTTTAATTTTAATTTTAATTTTAATTATAATTCTAATAATAAGGGTATGTTAGCAAATGTTGTAAGGGTGTAAGTCGAAATTCTGTCCGTGTAACGCTACGCCATTTTTAATCATTGTAAGTTATGTTCAACCTTTTTATATTAATGTCTCGTAGCAAAGTTATTATTATGCTTATTTAATCCGAAGTAATCATGATGTTGGGCTAATTACTAAAATTGGGTAATTGGGCTTTGTACCATAATTGGGGTTTGGACAAAAGAACGACACTTGTGGAAATTAGACTATGGGCTATTAATGGGATTTATATTTGTTTAACTAAATGATAGTTTGTTAATGTTAATATAAAGATTTACAATTGGGCGTCCCTATAAATTACCATATACACTCGATCGGACACGATGGGCTGGGTATTTATATGTACGAATAATCGTTCATTTAACCGGACACGGGAATGGATTAATAGCCACTAGAATAATTAAAACAGGGGTGAAATTATGTACAAGGACACTTGGTATAATTGATAACAAAATATTAAAACCTTGGGTTACACTCAGTCGACATCCTGATGTAATTATTAAACAAAGTATTAAAATCTTGTTACAGTTTAAGTCCCTATTTAGTTGGAATATTTAACTTCGGGTATAAGGATAATTTGACGAGGACACTCGCACTTTATATTTATGACTGATGGACTGTTATGGACAAAAACCAGACGGATATATTAAATAATCCAGGACAAAGGACAATTAACCCATGGGCATAAAACTAAAATCAACACGTCAAACATCATGGTTACGGAAGTTTAAATAAGCATAATTCTTTTATTTCATATTTAATTTCCTTTATTTTATATTTAATTGCACTTCTAATTATCGCATTTTTATTGTTATTGTATTTAATTGCACTTTTAATTATCGTACTTTTTAATTATCGCAAGTTTATTTTATCGCACTTTTATTATTCGCAATTTCATTATCGTTATTTACTTTTCGCTTTAAATTAAGTCTTGTATTTATTTATTATTTTACATTTGGTTTTAACTGCGACTAAAGTTTTGAAATCGACAAACCGGTCATTAAACGGTAAAAATCCCCCTTTATAATAATAATATTACTTATATATATATTTGTATTTCTATAAAAGTAAACTAATAAAGCGTTAAGCTTTGTTTAAAGATTTTCCCTGTGGAACGAACCGGACTTACTAAAAACTACACTACTGTACGATTAGGTACACTGCCTATAAGTGTTGTAGCAAGGTTTAAGTATATCCATTCTATAAATAAATAAATATCTTGTGTAAAATTGTATCGTATTTAATAGTATTTTCTTGTAAAATTTAATAGTATTTTATACCACTCTGCTCAAACTTCAAGTATTTTTGGCGCCGCTGCCGGGGAACTCAATTTCTTGCTTAAAAGCCGGAAGCGCAACGCTATATATAATAAAAAAAAGATTTTTATTTTTAAGTTTACTTTTATAAAAAAAAATACGCTTTTGTAAAAATACGTTTTAAATTTTCTAAAATATAAAAAAAAAAATATATAAATATTTTTAAGAGTTTGTTAAATATTTAAGTTCTATAAAAGTTTCTTTATCTTTATTTTATAAAAATATAAGTTTTATTTAATTTATATAATTATATTATATAAATATATAAAACAGAAAAATAAAACACAAATAAAAAAAAAAATACTCGAGTCCAGTACTGTAGCAGCCCAGTAACTGGCCCGAAACCCTAGCCCATGCGATCGCATGGCCGGGTAACATAGAACTCATGCGATCGCATGAGCTCACCTGACACGTCTGATTAGTCTGTCAACTGTATTAATTACGGTGTAATAATTATTATTATTATTATTTAATTAAAACCCTAATTAGGGTTAGTATTTTAAATAATTAATTTAGTTTTATTTATTTAATTTGTATTATTTAGTTAATTAATTTATAAAATTAATAGTTTTAATAAATAAATAATATAAAAATAATCTTTTTATAAAAATTGTACTTTTTACAACTTTTTGTATATTTTTATATTTTGTCCATTTTTAATAGTTTTAGCGTAATTTTTGTATTTTTCGCTCGTATTTATTTTTAACTCATAGTTTTTGCCATAGTTATTTTTACTTCTAGATTTTTAGGCTTTGCCGTAGAATTCCTTAAGTGTTTTTTCTTTAGACTAAGATTTAGGTGCTTTAGAATTTTGCGACGCCTTTTTAAGTTTTAGTACCTTTATAAGATATTGCCATTTGGGATATAGTTTTACTTGTAAGCTTTAATATTTTTAGACGACTTTTACCTATGTATCAATTATCATTTCCAATTAGTAATCTCAATTTGCGATTATAATTTTAAGTTAGTTGTAGTAATAAGGTTAGGTTAGTCAAGTATTTTTAAGTTTTATAAGTTTCTTTTATTTTTCCGTCACCTTTTATTTTTCAACCATTTTTCTTTTTCGACCTTTTTCGACGAACTCTTTTTCTTTCTTATTTCTCGCTATTCTAGTTTTAGGACATAGATTTTTATTCTACTTCTTATCTAAATTTCTTAATATTACGAAAAATTATTTTAAGTGGTTAAATTAATAGACATCAAAATTTTCTGGTTCGTAGTAATAGTTGGATTTGTACGTGGACCGGGTTATTGGAGCCAAACAGTCCTCAATTATATTGAGACCAAACAAATCCTGCCCCTCTGCTGCATCTTTTGGCTATTCGAAACGTGGGCAAAATCAGAAAAGTCTATTGATTGGATAACTTATTATAATATTTCTTTCCTTTTAAAAACTAATAGGATATTCAGTGAATGCACCGAGCAAGACGTTCACCACCTTTTGTACGTTCACCACCTGTAACTAGATCAAGACATTTAGCAAATATTACCGCCGTTGATTTTTCTTTAGAATCGTCATCCAGTCGACCAAGTACTCCAGTTCAAATTTCCAATAATCCATTTTTTGAACCCGACCCCACAATTGAGAATCCGAAGAATATTCAGGAACGATTCATAGATCCTGAACCACTAAACTTTCCTCCGGAACCACCAATCATTCAAACAGAGATTGTTGAGGAACGAACCATTAAATCAGAATCCTCTAGTGATTCCGATTCAACAAATTCAATTATGGAGAATCTGGAACCTTTAAGTATGGAAGACCGAATGAGGGCTAAACGCACTGGCCAAGGTCACGCAATTACTCATCCAGACATTAATGCGCCAGATTATGAAATCAAAGGACAAATTCTACACATGGTGACTAATCAATGCCAATTTAGTGGTGCGCCGAAGGAAGATCCAAATGAACATCTACGTACCTTTAATAGGATCTACACACTATTTAAAATCCGAGAAGTGGAGGATGAACAGATATATCTCATGTTATTTCCCTGGACTTTAAAGGGAGAAGCCAAAGATTGGTTGGAATCGTTACCTGAAGGGGCGATTGATACATGGGACGTTTTAGTTGAAAAATTTCTTAAACAATTCTTTCCGGCATCTAAAGCCGTAAGACTTCAAGCAGAAATTGTTACGTTTACACAGAAGCCGAATGAAACTCTATATGAGGCGTGGACTAGATTTGGAAAGTTGTTAAGAGGATGTCCGCAACATGGTTTAGACACCTGTCAAATAGTACAAATATTCTACCAAGGATGCGACATCACTACAAGGAAAGACATAGATATAGCAGCTGGTGGTTCTATTATGAAGAAAACCGAAACTGATGCTTACAAAATTATTGATAACACTGCTTCCCACTCACATGAGTGGCACCAAGAAAAAGATATCGTTAGATCATCTAAAGCAGCTAGAGCCGATTCTAGCCATGACTTAGATTCCATTTCCGCAAAGATAGATGTTGTCGAGAGACGAATGGAAAAGATGACTAAAGATATTCACTCAATACGAATTAGTTGTGAGTAGTGTGGAGGACCACATTTGACAAAAGATTGTCTCAGTATTGAATTAACAATGAAACAAAGAGAGAATATTTCATACATAAACCAAAGGCCTGGAAATAATTATCAGAATAATTATCAACCGCCAAGACCAATTTACAATCAAAACCAGAATTATAACCGAAATATTCCATATAACAACCAACAAGGTCCTAGCAATCAACAAGTATCCAATAATACTTACAACCAGCAAAGACCTAATTTTCAAAACAAACCACCACAACAAACCGATGATAAAAAGCCGAATTTAGAAGATATGATGACGAAGCTAGTTGAAACTCAAACGCAGTTTTTCACATCTCAAAAACAAACCAATGAACAAAATGCTCAAGCATTTAAAAATCAACAAGCTTCTATTCAAAATCTGGAACAAGAAGTAAGTAACTTAGCAAGGTTAATAGGTGAAAGAAAACCGGGAAGTTTACCTAGTGATACAAATGCTAACCCCCGAAATGAAACAGCTAAAGCTATTACCACAAGAAGTGGTACAACACTTAAACCACCTGAAATACCTGTAACTTCTGATGAAGCTATTCCTACTCCACAAGAACCACAACCTGATCAAGATAAGGAAAAAAACCGGTAGTTGAAAAGGTTAATGAAGATAACACAGTTAAGGCTAAACCTTATGTTAAACCATACCAACCACCACTTCCTTACCCGAGTAAAATGAAGAAAGAGAAACTTGAAGCCGAGCAATCCAAATTCTTGGATATGTTTAAACAGATAAATGTAAATCTTCCTTTCATTGATGTGATTTCAGGAATGCCTAAATTCTTGAAAGATCTGATCACGAATAGAAAGAAAATGGAAGAACTCTCGGCTGTTACTATGAATGCTAATTGTTTAGCAGTGCTGTTGAATAAGATACCAGAAAAACTATCTGATCCAGGAAGTTTCACAATTCCATGTTTTCTAGGTAGTCTTAGTTCAATAGAAGCATTGGCAGATTTAGGTGCTAGTATAAATCTAATGCCATATTCACTATACGCTAAACTAGACCTTGGAGAATTGAAACCAACCAGAATAAGCATACAACTAGCTAATCGATCAATAAAATATCCTAGAGGGATAATGGAAAACATGCTAGTTAAAGTTGGTACTTTAGTATTTCCAGTAGATTTTGTTGTTCTGGACATGGAAGAAGATTCTCAAGTTCCTCTCATATTAGGAAGACCATTCTTAAACACGGCTAAAGCAATGATAGACGTGTTCAGTAAGAAATTGACCCTAAGTATAGAGGATGAGAGTGTTACCTTTTCAGTTGATAGAGCAATGCAACAACCGCAATCTGCAGATGATACATGTTATTATATTCAAACTATAGATGCACATGCAGAATTATTAGAAGAATTTCCAGAATTACAAGGAACAGGAGAATGTTCTTTAGGAGAAGGTAATGAACCAATTGATGAAGTTGAAATGTTAGCTACACTTATAGCTAATGGATATGAACCAACAACAGAAGAAATTCAAATGCTAAAAGAAGAAGACAGATATTGATACAAATCATCGATAGAAGAACCTCCGAAATTAGAGTTAAAGCCACTTCCAAACCATTTGGAATACGCTTATTTACATGGTGAATCTGAATTACCTGTAATAATATCGTCTTCTCTTACTGAAAATGAGAAATCACAACTCATTTCTGTGTTGAAAGCCCATAAACCAGCCATTGCATGGAAGATTCATGATATTAAAGGAATAAGTCCTTCGTATTGCACACATAAAATCCTTATGGAAGAAGGTCATAAAACGTATGTGCAACGCCAACGAAGACTAAATCCTAATATGCAAGATGTAGTTAAGAAAGAGATTATTAAACTGCTAGATGCAGGTCTAATTTATCCAATCTCTGATAGTCCATGGGTAAGCCCAGTTCAATGCGTGCCTAAGAAGGGTGGCATGACTGTCATTACAAATGAGAAAAATGAGCTTATTCCTACTAGGACTGTAACAGGATGGCGTGTGTGTATTGATTATAGAAAATTAAATGACGCCACCAGAAAAGATCACTTTCCCTTACCTTTCATAGATCAAATGTTGGAAAGATTAGCCGGAAATAGTTACTATTCTTTTCTAGATGGATTTTCCGGATATTTTCAAATTCCAATAGCACCTGAGGACCAAGAGAAAACCACATTCACGTGCCCTTATGGTACTTTTGCTTACAAACGCATGCCATTTGGACTTTGTAACGCCCCTGCAACCTTTCAAAGGTGTATGATGGCGATTTTTCACGACATGATAGAAGAATGCATGGAAGTTTTCATGGATGACTTTTCAGTCTTCGGTGATATATTTGAAACATGTCTAGCTAATCTGGAACGAATGCTCATTAGATGCGAACAGTCAAATCTAGTACTTAATTGGGAGAAATGTCATTTCATGGTTAAAGAAGGCATTGTTCTTGGTCATAAAATTTCAAAAGAAGGAATTGAAGTGGATAGAGCTAAAGTAGATGTAATTGCTAAACTTCCACATCCCACCAATGTTAGAGGAGTTAGGAGTTTTCTAGGGCATGCCGGTTTTTACCGACGTTTCATAAAAGATTTTTCTAAAATTGCCACTCCTATGAATAAACTCCTAGAAAAGGATGCTCCATTCATCTTTTCAGATGAGTGTATCAAATCTTTTAATATTCTTAAAGAGAAACTCACTAATGCACCGATCATGATAACACCAAATTGGAATCTACCATTTGAACTAATGTGCGATGCAAGTGATTTTGCAATGGGAGCCGTTTTAGGATAAAGGATTGAAAAACGATTTCAACCTATATATTATGCTAGTAAGACGTTACAAGGAGCACAAACGAACTATACAACTACTGAAAAAGAACTCCTTGCTATTGTCTTTGCTTTTGACAAATTTCGATCATATCTCGTTCTAGCAAAAACGGTGGTCTATACCGACCATTCTGCTCTTAGATACCTATTTTCAAAACAAGATGCTAAACCAAGATTATTCCGTTGGATCTTACTCTTACAAGAGTTTGATATTGAAATCCGAGATAAAAGAGGAGCAGAAAATCTCGCCGCTGATCATCTTTCTCGTCTTGAAAATCCCGAGTTAGAAGTTCTAAATGAATCGGCCATACAAGACAACTTTCCTGATGAATATCTATTGAAGATAGATTATAAAGAAATTCCATGGTTTGCAGACTATGCAAACTACTTAGTTTGTGGATTCCTTGAAAAAGGATTATCGTACCAAAAACGAAAGAAATTCTTCAGTGATATAAAACACTATTTTTGGGAAGATCCACATTTGTTTAAAAGTTGTCCCGATGAAATAATACGCCGATGTGTATTTGAAGATGAAGCTAGTAAAATATTAAACCATTGTCACACAGGACCAACAGGAGGGCATTATGGGCCTCAACTAACAGCAAGAAAAGTTTATGATGCTGGATTCTATTGGCCTACAATTTACAAAGACGCACACCTTCTTTGCAAATCCTGTGATGCTTGTCAAAGGGCCGGAAAAATAAGTCAACGTGATGAAATGCCATAAAATGTTATCCAAGTATGTGAAGTATTTGACATTTGGGGTATTGACTTTATGGGTCCATTTCCAAAATCTCATAATAATCTCTATATTCTCGTAGCCATTGATTATGTATCTAAATGGGCGGAAGCACAAGCTCTCCCAACTAACGATGCACGAGTTGTAGTCAACTTTTTAAAACGTCTTTTTGCAAGGTTTGGAACACCGAAAGCTTTAATAAGTGATCGGGGTACTCATTTCTGTAATAATCAACTTGAGAAAGTTCTTAAAAGATATGGAGTAACTCATAAAATCTCCACCGCATATCATCCACAAACAAGTGGACAAGTTGAAAATACCAACCGAGCTTTAAAACGTATTCTAGAGAAAACCGTAGGATCAAATCCGAAGGAATGGTCCATTAAATTGGAGGATGCACTCTGGGCTTTTAGAACAGCCTACAAAACTCCAATTGGAATCACACCTTTTAGACTTGTTTATGGAAAAGCATGTCATCTTCCAGTAGAAATTGAACACAAAGCATTTTGGGCTTTGAAGACATGTAATCTTGATATACATGAAGCTGGACGTCTACGATTAAGTCAATTAAACGAATTAGAAGAATTAAGACATGAAGCATACGAAAATTCGTTAATTTATAAAGAAAGAATGAAGAAATGGCATGATAAAAGAATCAGAAGTTCAAAAGAATTTAAAGAAGGAGACAGAGTTCTTCTTTTCAATTCACGATTCAAGCTATTTCCTGGAAAATTGAAATCAAGATGGTCTGGACCATTCATAGTTAAAAGAGTTTTTCCATACGGAACGGTAGAATTGATAAATTCAAATGGGATTGAATTTAAAGTTAATGGTCACAGAGTTAAACATTACATACATGGTCCGATGGAAGTCGACAACGAAGTTAATCACAATTTCGACACCACAGCTAACTAAGTGTGGGGAGAATCAAGTCTTTAAAGGATAATATGTATTTCTGTTAGAGTTAGATTGTCTATTTTCGTGTAGTTCTCGAAAATGGAACCCGAATGGTCTTTCCCTAGCAGACCCTAAAGAACTAGTCTTCTCCCCCCATTCTGAATTTTTATTTTTTTTAGGAAATGAAGACTGCCTGTGAACTAAACCATGGTCTAATGCTACACGCTTTGATCACTAAACGTAATAATGACACACTTCCGAGTGAAATAGTATCAGTAATCAGAGAAAGATTGGACGGAGTTAGAAAAGAATCCAGATGCGAAGATAATAAGTTACAATTTGGTAAAGAAAAATCAAAATTCGCATCGAAAAGAAGAGCACGACACCTAGAACGATGTCACAAATGCGGAAAATGGTCACATGGAGGTAAATGTTCAAATAATCAAACCTATTCAAATACCGAATTTGTTACTTTATGCAGAGACGGACCGTTCATATGTTTAGAAGAAAAGACACTGAATGCTCGAGATTACGCCTATGTTGCCATGGAAAACCAATTAAACCGACTATCTTATGAATGGGATAGATCATATAACTAAGAAATCTATTTCACAGGTATGTTTGTACAGTTTTTATTATTTTTATTTTTAACCTTTTGATAATAAACGCTAATTTGTTAGCTATAAAGTATTAAATTGGTATTGAATAAAATTAGGTTTGGCGACCGAAATTATTGATATCATTCAAAAATTTATTACATCACTGCGAAATTTAACGTTTATTCTTAAGGTATAAATATCTTTAATCAATCAACCCAAAATATTTCAAAAATTCGTCATGAGTTAAATTAGGTCATGGAACCGAAATTACTTTACCGAAAAGGGGGGCGCATATTTTTGATAATATTTGATTGATTAAAGTGGGATAAAAAGCCAAAAAGATTTTTAATTTTATTTTTACCATGTTTTTAAAATTAATATATAAATCTTAAATTAATATTGTAAACTTTGTAAAAACAATATATTTAAAATTGTAAAAATTAATATAAGTTTGGTGTAAATTTATAATATGAATTTTTAAATTAAGTTTGGTGTGAATTTTTAATTTTTAAAATATGAATTTTTAATTTTATGCATTTCAAATTTTAAGTTTGGTGTGAATTTTTAATATTAATTTTGAATTTTATATTTAAGTTGTGTGAATTTAAAAACAAAAATTTACTTTATCTCATTAAGTTAAAAATACAATTTTTAAAATTCGTCGTAATTTGAAGACTAGGTCTTTGAACCGAAATTGCTTTACCCAAGGGAGGGACGAGAACTTTTATTATCACTATTTTTAATCTTATTGAAGTAAGGTATGCCAAAAAAATTAAAAAACCCAAAAATCTAAGCTTTTAAAACAATCGCTTGAAAAAGACAAATTTTAAAATTTTGTCGAAGGACGGACTAGGACATCGATCCGAAACGACCTCGTCCTAAGAAAAAGGGAAACAAAATTTTAAAATTAATCACTTAATTGTTTTATAAGTTAAAGTTAAAAAAAAAAAAAACTGAAAACACTGTACCCGGACCCCCATGCGATCGCATGGGATTTTCACTATACCTCCATGCGATCGCATGGAGGCAAAAATCAGACCTGATACAAGACAGTCGACTGGTCTGTCTTTCTCCACAAAAACACACACATACCCGAAAACACACTCAAATTCTCTCCAAATTTCACCAAAATTCACCGTAATTCGTCATTTTTCTTGCTCTAATCATGCCTAGATTCTCATTCTTCAGCAAATTGGTAAAAATTACACCCCTAAACTCTATAAATTCCTAATTTTTTTTGATAATTACCAATTTTTTTACCTAATGCAATTTTGTTAATTTCTAGTGTAATTAGTGTTAAATTGCTAGTATTTTATGCATGTATAACCTAGATTGATGCTATTTAACATGATTTGAAGCCAAAAACTTCAAAATTTTTAGAAATCTAGGGTTTGTGTTCTTGAGCAATTTGGGGCTTTTTGATATAAACAGGTTATGACCGATTTTTGTCATGAATTATTGCTAAATTGAGTAGTGTAACATGTTTAGATAGTTAAATGATCCAAACAATGATCCTAAACATGATTTTTGGAGATTAAAGTGGACTTTTTAAGTCCAAAATTCATGAACTTGATTAATTTGATGTAATTGTCATTTGAGACTTGTTTAATTATTAGTAATGAATATTTTGACATGTTATTTGAGTTAAAAGCTTATGAACTTTGTATACATTTTCATATGTGCTTATTTGAAAAATGTAGAATTGAGAAAAATTGTGAAAATGTGTATAAGTTTAATTTTGATTTAACATGTTATAGTGATTGTTTTAAGTTGTTATTTTGCTAACACTAATGCATATTTGGATGCACAAATTTTGTGTTTAATGTGTTTTGCAGAAAGCCGATACTGGAGGTTCAGGAGCATCATCATCTAGACGACCAGCACCAGAACCAGAACCAGAAATGCAACACGAACAAGAACCACAACAGGAACAACAACAGCCTGATCAGCACATACCTTATTATGATCCGGTACAGTTTGTTGATGAATTCATAGTATTTCCAATGAGGCCGCCAGTAGAATTCCCAACGATTCTTGAGCACACTCTGCATCCTAATCTGAGATTTGATAGGAGATGGAGAGATTACGAGACATATCAAAGGAACAAATTCAAATTGGTAACAAAAAATGTAGAGGTGGCAAGGGTAATCGATTGGGCCCCTTTGGAAACGGTCCATCTAGCTGACCGTGTTAGACAGCTTTTAGTTCAAAGGTATGGCAGTTCTTCTTTTACAGATTGGAAACGTCTTTTCACCATTCGTAGACCTGTATATAAGGAATGGTGTGTTGAGTTGATGAGTACTGTATCACTTGATGCAAATATAGTTAGAATAGATGATAGAAGATTTCTTAGGTTTATCCTTGGCGGTAGGATGTACAGAATGTCCATGTTGGACATGGCCAGGGCCTTACAGATATATACTCCTGGTGAGTTGCTATTACCCGATTGTACAAATTTGATTCATTATGGTGAAAGGGTAGATAGTAACTTTGACGCTGACGCCATTTGGAGGCGTATGTCACATTTTGATGTTTTTACACGAGCAGGAGGACACTCCTATACACATATTGACAGAGCCGAGCTTCGTATTATTCATAGATTTTTGGCTAACTCGATTACACAGAGAGGTCATAATAAAGAAAAAATTACCTTACATGATTTATTCTACCTAAAGTGTATTCGGGATCCTAGAAGCTTTGTCAATATCCCTTACTGTGTTGCTTTTTATTTATCTAAAATGGTAGAGGGAATGCAGGACGGGAGTATAATAGGAGGAGGTATTTTTGTAACTCTCATTGGAGAGTATTTAGGTGTTGATAGGAACCAAGGGGGTCCATTACAGCTTTGTAGAGAACAGGTTGAGCCCTTAGGATTGAAAGTTTATGTGGGTGCTAAGGTATTGAAAAGTAGACGTAACCAGGCAGTACCCTATGAGGGATCTCATCCTCAGGTAGAGAGAGGCTCAGACGAGGAAATGGAGGAGGCGGAAGACATTAGGGATGTCTTTCGAGATGCTATTCTTGACGTCCACGTTCGTATAGATGAGGAAGCAATGACGAACGTGGCCAGACATAGTATGTATGAGCAGTGGAACTCCGAGCGAGTATACGAGGATTATAGGCGACGCCAACACGATAGCTGGTTAGTTCATCAGCACCAAATCATGAGCCAGCTATCATATCAGGTACCAAATAACTATGTACCTACTCGACCTGCTCATTTTCCGCCACATAGCCCCGATATCGGACCACTATAACCAAGCCTATCAAAACACCTATAACCAACAATGGAACCCACCTGACGAGATGAACTGGAACCCATATCCAGACTGATTTAGTTCCATTTGGTTATTTTTATGATTTTTATGTTTTTATCTTTTGACTTTTTCATGTTTAAACTTATGTTATTGGATATATTTGTGTAATTTTTATTATTATTATTATTATTGTGTACTAATATTTCATATTTAGAATTTGAAAGTGGGATATTGAGTCCCATTTCAAATTGCCATGCATGATTATATTTGTATGTATGTATATTGTCGATTGTACAAAACAGGGTAAAACAGCGCATTTTCAAAGACTGGCATTAAGTTCAGCAAAAGCTACTAATTTTGACGACAAGATGCAAAATATATGTGAAATAACAACAAGACGGAATGAACAAATGATGTGCACCATTTATCATTCAGCAAACAAACGCCAATATATTTGGAAACTTTGGTTACCTCAGAAAGGACATAAATTGAGAAACAAACCAAAATGTTAAAATTCATTTAAAATGGAATAGAGGACAATAAAAAGGAAAATAAAAGCCAAGTGTGGGAAAAATTACCAAGTTATCTTAAACATATGTCACATATTTCTGTAACAAATAACTGAAAATACTTTTGCTTTGGACTAAACTAAACTATTTTACCCGATGAAAGAAAAGAAGAGATGGATCTACACGATGAATCAATTCCATCATTAAAAGGAAGTAAAGTCTTCCGAAAAAGACACACGCTTCTTGATTTAGGTCAAGAAGTTGTCGTCCAGACCAGCTGTAGGTTGACGAAAAATCTAGAAAAGTCATCACTAAAATCAGCAGGAAATCCACGGACCTCAGCATTAAACAGGGTCGCCAAGTGGTCAGATTTATCCTAACCATGAGAAGGATTTATCTCGTACAATGGGGGGCACCATGCAAATTAGCTGGATAAGACTAATGAATCAGATCCCAAGAAAGGATAATCTCCTTAAAGATTAAAAATCAGCTTTTAAGCCTGATATTACTCAATTCTAGAGATTGACCTTAAAGATTGAGAATTCAAACTCATGGAATTCAATGATATCTAAACTCGAGCTTGAACGAGAAAATATTTTGATAAAATTACAAACCGATTTGTTTTCTAAAAATCCATTTTCAATGCGTTTATTATCATTGAACGTAAAATCCTAGGAATTCACCTGGAATTCATTAGGTCACCTGAACCAAATCGGGTGTCAACCGTAAGAACGGTGCTTGCATAGTGGTCAAAGACAGGACCTTGTGCCAAACCTACAAATTATAAGGGTGAGCTTTACTATTGCTCCTACAAAGGATAGTAATTGCGTCCGACACGTTATAGACCATAATTAAAAGCATGTCAGGGGACATTGCCTTAACAGTTGCTTGTTCAACGCTTTCCTTTACAACCGGACGGTAGTTTACCGAAAGGTAATATACGGGACAAGTAAACTGGACGTGTTGCTTTCCTAATACAAGATTAGCAAGTGGGTGACACAAAACCGCAAGTTTTGAGCTAAAATTTTCAAATCTGAAACCCACCAAGCCCACAAAAATATTTTGCAAACACCGGTGAAGGGTTATTCCGGAAAACTTATCTAGGGTAAAAACTAGATTTAATTTCAAAAGATCAAATGTTTTCATAAAGATCCAATTTCCTTAATGGATCTAAATTTTTATAGTCATGTGGGACTGTAAACCATATCGTTACTACCATTGTTTATACCGCCGTATAGAAATCACTGATGTACAAAGTGTGAAGAATAAAGAAGTGATTCTAGTATTTCAAGACGATATTGCTTGAGGACAAGCAACGCTCAAGTGTGGGAATATTTGATAATGCTAAAAACGAACATATATTTCATAGCATTATTCCTCAAGAAAGACAAGCTTTTAGTTGCAATTGTTCTATTTAAAAGTGATATTCGTTTAAATAATAAAAGGTGAAGACAAAAGACAGATTCGACGAATTGAAGACGCAAACGACCAAAAAGCTCAAAAGTAAAAAAGACAATCAAAGAGGTTCCAATTATTGATAAGAAACGTCTCAAAATTACAAGAGTACAAGATTCAAAACGCAAAGTACAAGATATTAAATTGTACGCAAGGACGTTCGAAAATCCGGAACCGGGACCAGAGTCAACTCTCAACGCTCGACGCAACGGACTAAAAATTACAAGTCAACTATGCATATGAATATAATATAATATATAATTAATTCTTAAAATTAATATATATATTATATTATATTTATAAAACGTCGGCACAAGGAAACAAGCAACATGTGAGCTCTCCCAGCTGGCCATGCGATCGCATGGCCAGGAAGAAGAAAGTCCATGCGATCGCATGGCATGAAAAGTCAGGCCACATCTCCTATAAATTCGCAGTTTGGTGAACGCAAAAAACATATATATCCATCTCTCTATCTATATACGTAATATTTATATTTATAATTTTAATTTTAATTTTAATTTTAATTATAATTCTAATAATAAGGGTATGTTAGCAAATGTTGTAAGGGTGTAAGTCGAAATTCTGTCCGTGTAACGCTACGCTATTTTTAATCATTGTAAGTTATGTTCAACCATTTTATATTAATGTCTCGTAGCTAAATTATTATTATGCTTATTTAATCCGAAGTAATCATGATGTTGGGCTAATTACTAAAATTGGATAATTGGGCTTTGTACCATAATTGGGGTTTGGACAAAAGAACGACACTTGTGGAAATTAGACTATGGGCTATTAATGGGCTTTATATTTGTTTAACTAAATGATAGTTTGTTAATGTTAATATAAAGATTTAAAATTGGGCGTCCCTATAAATTACCATATACACTCGATCGGACACGATGGGCGGGGTATTTATATGTACGAATAATTGTTCATTTAACCGGACACGGGAATGGATTAATAGCCACTAGAATAATTAAAACAGGGGTGAAATTATGTACAAGGACACTTGGTATAATTGATAACAAAATATTAAAACCTTGGGTTACACTCAGTCGACATCCTGGTGTAATTATTAAACAAAGTATTAAAATCTTGTTACAGTTTAAGTCCCCAATTAGTTGGAATATTTAACTTCGGGTATAAGGATAATTTGACGAGGACACTCGCACTTTATATTTATGACTGATGGACTGTTATGGACAAAAACCAGACGGACATATTAAATAATCCAGGACAAAGGACAATTAACCCATGGGCATAAAACTAAAATCAACACGTCAAACATCATGGTTACGGAAGTTTAAATAAGCATAATTCTTTTATTTCATATTTAATTTCCTTTATTTTATATTTAATTGCACTTCTAATTATCGCATTTTTATTGTTATTGTATTTAATTGCACTTTTAATTATCGTACTTTTTAATTATCGCAAGTTTATTTTATCGCACTTTTATTATTCGCAATTTCATTATCGTTATTTACTTTACGCTTTAAATTAAGTCTTGTATTTATTTATTATTTTACATTTGGTTTTAACTGCGACTAAAGTTTTGAAATCGACAAACCGGTCATTAAACGGTAAAAACCCCCCTTTATAATAATAATATTACTTATATATATATTTGTATTTCTATAAAAGTAAACTAATAAAGCGTTAAGCTTTGTTTAAAGATTTTCCCTGTGGAACGAACCGGACTTACTAAAAACTACACTACTGTACGATTAGGTACACTGCCTATAAGTGTTGTAGCAAGGTTTAAGTATATCCATTCTATAAATAAATAAATATCTTGTGTAAAATTGTATCGTATTTAATAGTATTTCCTGCTAAAATATAAAGCTATTATATATACACTCCGCTACCACATCAATTGTGCGTGAAATTTTCTATAGAACAGAGAGGCCACCTAATTTTTCTACAGTTTATCTTTGACTTTAGGCGACTAGAGGTAATTTTGGAGCACATTAAGAGGAATTTTAAGGTTACAAAGCATCATCAAATCATTTTAGGAAGTGCTTTGTGATCACGAAACGTTCAATAATATAATAATATAGCAGTGAATTGAACTTTCGAAAGAAACGATTTAGATTTAAAACATGGTATATAACATCATATAAATGATAATCAAAACCCTAATATAAGAAAGTAATCAAAGGAGAATGCACAAGTAGAATATATAAATTTATTTAGTTTAAACTATTCAGGCAAGCCCGAGTGGCCATAGAGTTACCGAATTCAATTCTTGGCTATGCCAAATTGTTCAAAAAGAGAGTGTGATTAGAGGGTGCGCATAATGCGCAATTTACCCGGTACCAGGTCTCGCTCTCTGGGGCTTGATTACCTGAGATTTTACCTTCTATGGGGGAGCCAATGTGCTCGTTCATAGGAGGGTTTCCTCGCTTACCTAAAAATTTATTTAGTTTAAATCAAAAAGGCGTAAACTAAAAGTTGATTTGCATAGGATTACTTTAACGAAAGAAGATCACCATGTACAATAAAATAAAACAAATGGAAATTAAGTTATTTTCCCTAAAAATATTGTTGCAGGATTGATTAAATAATTAGAATGGGAGAATTTTTAGTTGAATTAAATGGAACTAGTTGACCGGAATATTTTCTTTAATTACTGGCGAGTTATTTTTTTAGGATACTAACTAATAAGATCACAATTGATTGAATGAATAAGATACGAAGTAATATATATATATATATATATATATATATATATATATATATATATATATATATATATATATATATATATATATATATATATATATATATATATACTAGGTTTTGAGCCCGTGCGTTGTACGGTTGCTCAAAAACTGTTTCAATTTAGTTATATATAAAAATTTTGTAGTCTAGAAAGAGCTGTAGTATCGGAAAGATATAAATTACACAGTTAATTTTATATTGTATAAAAACATCTTATACAGAGTATAATATTTGTTTTGATACATGTATGTATGTATGCAATTACATATGTAAGCGATCAAATAGTTGGTTTGGGCTATTACACATTAAGATATTAAAATTTTCCAATAATATTTTCTTCAAACATTTCAATTAGATTATTAAAACTTCCTCAGCCAGCCTACTATTATTTCTGTACCTGTAAAGTTATATGTGATTTTAATTTTGAGGTTGCCAAAAAGAAGGTTTAAAAATGGACATGGAATGTTCTGGATAGTGAATCGACATTAAAGACTCGCACTCCCGAGTATTCCGAAAAGAGAAAACCCCATAACCTTTTATTTCAAGTACCAATTCGGATACGTGACTATAGTAAGATTCACTCAAGAATACATTCAAAATATTGTTCCCTCTTCTCAAAATGCATTGTTCTGTTTAAATCATTATATTATACCAAACATAATAAACTTATCAATAAGAATAATGATCGTTTGGTCTTCATTCCGTTGTCTAAAAGTACCCATTCTTATTCAAGCATGCTATTTCTATAGTTATGTTCGTTTCAGAAATCGCTAACTATAACGATATTTGTATAAAGTTTACCTGACATACATAACAAAGCACGCAGTTATGACAATGCGTCCTTCATTTGATTTGTATTTGTTTCTGAAACCATCTGCTTTTGATCCTAATTTCCTATAAGAAATTTTTTCTATTTCAAGAACAAAATCACAATATCAAACCCTTAATCACCAATAATAAATAGCGATATAAGTCACTGAAACAAATATAATTTTAAAACGTTACGAACATAAATACAAAAATATAACATTGCAAACATAATAATATTAATGAAATCAGATATACATATTTGCAAACATAAACCACTTAAGAAGAGTAGACGAAAACAAAAAAGACATACTCCAATAACCCACTTTAATTTTTTTCTTTTTTTATCAAAAAATTATCACAATCTAATTTCACAAACCCTAACCCCCAAATTAAACATCAATCACCCACGTTTCAAAATAGGAACATGAAGATGAATGATTTGTAACCCACATGAGAAAATCAAATAAAGTCAATAACCTTAGGTGAGCCCTTCACATTTAACAATCCCAAAAAGTAATAACTACCCACTTGAAGCTATACTGCAATTCTGACGTTATAGTAACCCGCCCAACTATGCGAGTATATTGTTTAATTACTAACTTAGTATATTCATATAATAATATTATGGCAAATATTATGCTCTTCAATGAATGGAACAATATTCGAATCAAACCTGAAAATTATGCTTTGACCAATATCGTTGTACTCCTTTTGGGTTAAAGAAGATAAAATCATCGTCCCCGTGAATTTTGGGCTTAAATGTGTAATCTGATCCTACTAATACGTGGTTGTTATCATTTATATTTAGATATTAGGTATTTACGTAATTAATTTAATTTAATAGCTGATTTTAATCACATTTTTTCTTAATTTGACATTTGTAAATTAGAGATGTCAATAATTCCTATTTAAATGCATTTGATGACAATTAGGCTAATTAACTATCTCTTTATATATATATATATATATATATATATATATATATATATATATATATATATATATATATATATATATATATATATATATATATATATGGAGAGGATCCAGTGAGAACTCAGCATGTGTGAGAACCTGAGAACTCCAATTAGAACAATTTTAGTGAAATTCGAGCAATTTTTGGTGAAATTCGAGCAATTTTGGTAAAATTCAAGCAATTTTGGTGAAATTCGAGCAAAAAAAATTGGCGGACGAACAAAAAACAAGAAATTCGAGCAAAAAAAATGGCGGGAGAACAAAAAAAGGGAAATTCGAGCAAAAATGTTGAAATTCGAGCAATTAGAATAAAAAAAGGGCGAACAAAATTGGATGTATTAGAACAAAATTGTAGGTATTAGAACAAAATTTGATGTATTAGAACAAAAAAAACAAGGGCGAATAATTTTAAGGTATTAGAACAAAATTGAGATGCATCTTGTAGAAGATGATGCATCTTTTTTTGTAGAACTTAAATTGTAGAACTTAAATTGTTCTAATTTCAAATTTTTTGTTCTAATTTCAAATTTTTTGTTCTAATATCAAAATATTTGCTCTCCATTCTTTTTTGGTTCGAAATAGCCAAAATATTTGCTCGCCCGTCAATATTTTTTGCTCGAATTTCACCAAAATTGCTCGAATTTCACCAAAATTGCTCGAATTTCAGTGTTTTTTGCTTTCCCGCCACTTTTTATGTTCTACATTTATATTCTACATATTTTATAGGTGCATCAACTTGCATCTATTTTGTAGAATATAAGATGTAGAACAAAAATTGCATAAAAAATTGAAGGCGTAAAACTTAATTAGATGCATACTAACCTTAATTAGATAAGTTCCATGTTTGTTCATCTCTAAAAATAAATGTATTGTATGAAATTTTTGTTCTAACAATACATAAAAATAAGTGTTCGAACAGGTGATATAATTGATGCGCGTTTGCAATACTTGGTTGTGAAGGGTGATATAATCCCAAAAATTGCATATGAGAAGATTGTGCAGCCGCCACATTTAATGAAGCATGGCCAATGAGAAGATTGCAATTTGCCCACCCATGTCTCTCGCATTCATCCAAAGTTCCGATGTCTCAGCCTAACATAATTTTATTTTACTTGAAAGTGGAGGTTGAATAGATATGAAATTTGATTCGCTAGATGTGACTGGTTTGAGAAATGAAGTTGAAGTTGTCCTAATTGAGAAAATTGGGGATTTGTTAAAGGTATAATTAGGGCTTGAAATAATTGGGGGGTAAAAGGAAATTGAAGATAAGATAAAGTAGGTGTTGTACTTCTTTTCAAAAATTGCTGAACGAAAGCAAAAAAATGAATTGATCATAATTTGTTCGAATTTCACATATTTTGTTTGCCCTTCTTTTTTTTTTCCTTTCTTTTTTTTGTTAGAATTTGAAGTTTTCACAGTTCTCTCTAAAATATATATATATATATATATATATATATATATATATATATATATATATATATATATATATATATATATATATATATATATATATTGAGTGCATGAGAAGTAAATGTGGTCTACTAAATGTAATTTTGTTTTATGAGTTTCTAAGAAAAATGAGTACATGGAAATTTCATGTGGTCTAATAAATGTAATTTTATTATTTTATGAGTTTCTCTTCAAAATATGGTATGCTAAAACAAAGTTCCATAAAATAGCCACATTTGCTAAAATAAATCTTAATGTTATTAATAATATTACTTATTACTTATTACTCTACTATAATATTAAAAAATAAATGGTGATCGAGTGGTAAATAATGGTAGAAGAAATTAACTCTCCGACCTTTTCATATGCTATACTCCTAAAGTTATGTTCAAAAAATGTATTTCCTACTTTTAATTATGTATACTATATAAAAATTGAGTATATGAGAAGTAAATATGGTCTACTAAATGTAATTTTATTTTATGAGTTTCGCATAAAAATGAGTATATGGGAAGTTCATGTGGGGCATTTTGGTGGTGAGTTTTTTGAAGTTTTTTTGGAGCTTTTAGCTTTTAGTTTTTATGAAAAAGCTCATATTTATTAAAAAGCTCCGTTTGGTTATAGGAGCTTAAAGCTTTTTGAGGAATGGAAAAAGCTCCAAATTGAAACGCTTCTTGATCTTGCGTTTAGGGGGAAAAAAGAGCGTTTGATAATTAATTTACATAAATAACCTTTCTATCTCGCACGTAATTCTGTTATCATCATGCTTTATATAGCCCAGCCCTAATTTTGATCACATCCTCCTTCGTTGTTCCTTAATTACGCCACTGACATTTTTTTCTTTGAGGTAAACACCAAGACTAGTCTACTTGTTGGTTTAATCATTGAATCTTTTATGCTTCTAATCAATGTTTCTGATTTTAATTTATTTATATATAAGCATTATATCTTATGTTTGTATCTTTACGTCTAATTTATATTTATATAGTTAATTGCATTCTGATTTTGATTACATTCTGATTTTGATTTTGACTGCATTCTACTTACCCATTTAATCTTAATGAATTTTAAATTGGTTACTGATATGCTGCAACTAGTTCATATTCTCTCGGCTACAAATCACTCTGAGGTAAACCCTAATTTATTAAGAACATTGTAATCGTGTTTATAATCTTGGTTGCTTGAATAATTGTGGTAGGCTTTAAGAGTAATGGAGTTCGTTTTAAAGTGTGTGCTTTTTATAAGGTTAAGATAATAAACGTGCATTAAAAACTAAATTAACTATTAAAGTAGTATTTGACTCTCATCATGTTGTTAGATGGCCTCTAAACCTGAGAATGCAAAAAAAGAAAACTGCACAAAAGATATGGTTTTGGAATTTTGTCAGTTCTTAAATAAATATATCACGAAGCATGGTCGAACTTCTCCATTTAAATGGGGATCCCTTCAACCAGAGTTTGAAAGAGCTATAAAACATAAATTCAACAGTGATAGAGCTCTAAAGAACAAGTATGATAGTATGAGAAAGGATTACAACCTCTGGAAGTCACTGAAGAACGGAGAGACTGGTCTTGGTTAGAATGAAAGTACGAAACAACTTAATTGTTCCGATGAATGGTGAAAAACTAAAACTGCGGTAAGATAATATAATTTATTTAATTTTTAAATAACATATAAAGCTAACATAATATAAGTCATTTAATTTAACTAATGATTCACAATTATATTGTGTATAGGAAAACTCTAAATACGCAACAATTAGGAAAAATCAGCCATCAGCACAACTGCAAGAAGAATGAGATCAATTATTACATACCACGAGATGAGTTTAATGATATCATGTTTGCAATAATCGATGAACATCCAAATTACATACCACGAGATGAGCTTAATGATGTTAATAATGATGACACACGCACCGAAGGACTATTTGAAGGAAAAAGGAATGAGATGAAACATGTTCGTAACAATATTGCTACTTCAATATGGAATGATCGTCATTAATAATTTAGTAGTATTATATATGTTTTCGGTTATTAGTGGTATTATATATGTTTTCAGTTATTTGGTAATGACTATGTTTTATTAAACTAAAATATTGATATTTAAGTATTTTTTCTAGTGTCCATTTTTGCCATTTTACTTATTTTATAACAGCTCCAGCTACTTTGCCAAACAATTAAATACATTTAAAAAGCTTCAGCGAAACGCTTTCAGCTAAACGCCTGCAGCTAAACGCTTGCAGCTAGTTTTACCAAACATACCCGTGGTCTAATAAATGTAATTTTATTTTATGAGTTTCTCTTCAAAATATGGTATGCTAAAACAAAGTTCTAAAAAGTAGCCACATAAGTTCTAAAATAAATCTTAATGTTATTAACAATATTACTTATTACTCTACTATAATATTTAATATTAAAAAATAAATGGTGATCGAATGGTAAATAATGGCAGAAGAAATTAACTCTCCGACCTTTTCATATGCTATACTTCTAAAGTTATGTTCAAAATGTATTTCTTACTTTTGATTATGATATTAAATATTAATATCGTTAAATAGATAGCTTCTGTGATTGTTTACTATTCAAGGATGAATTAATTTAACACTTAAAGTAGGATCAAAGAAATGTTGTATGTGAAACTAAAAATATAAAGGTTGATGATCTGTATACGGCCAATTTTTACTACCAATTTTAACTGTACATGTACCACTAAATGTACATTAGAGTATTATACATATAATAAGAAGTGGGGCATTAAATGGTGTTACAATGATGTCAGTTTCAAGTCTAGAGGTTGATGATACACGTACACTGCCAATTTTAACTGTACGTACACCACTAAATGTGCATTAGAGTATTATACATATGATAAGAAGTGAGGCATCTTATCTTATACTATATGAAAATTGAGTATATGTGAAGTAAATGTGGTTTATGAGTTTCTCATAAAAATGAGTACATGGGAAGTTCATGTGGTCTAATAAATGTAATTTTGTTTTATAAGTTTCTTTTCAAAATATGGTATGCTAAAAAAAAGTTCTAAAACATAGCCACATTTGCTAAAATAAATCTTAATGTTATTAATAATATTACTTATTACTCTACTATAATATTAAAAAATGAATGGTATTCGAATGGTAAATAATGCCAGAAAGAAATTAACTCTCCGACCTTTTCATATGCTATACTCCTAAAGTTATGTTCAAAATGTATTTCTTACTTTTAATTATGATATTAAATATTAATACCGTTAAATAGATAGTTTCTGTGATTGTTTAGTATTCATGGATGAATCAATTTAACACTTAAAGTAAATGGTGTTACAATGATTTCAGCTTCAAAACCACTTAATGTGAAACTATTTGATTGTATTTAAGTTAATATGCAAGTTGTA